>NC_091351.1:12093408-12098408 GCF_038502225.1 Cherax quadricarinatus
GAATACATTGCCTTACGTCAGAATCACAAAATACTCTGAAAAAGGAGAAATCATACAAAGAATAACATTCACTAAGTAAATGTTCGTCACTTTGTGACAAAAACTACTTTCAAAACCTCCACTGAGTGGTTTGGCCATTTACCCTTTCTTATTTCTCTCTCTCTCTCTTCCTCTAACCATAACCTTCCTTTTTCCTCCCCTATCCTACTTCCAACTTTCCCTCTGTCTATTACTGTCATCCCTTAAACTACCTGATTAAAAAAATACGTTAGGTAAAAAACACACATGCAACCAATGCAACATTTTACTGTGGCAACGTTTCGCTCTCCAGGAGCTTTGTCAAGCCTATACCAACAATACCTGAACACAGATTGAAAATTCAATCTCATCTAGCGACCTCTAAATAATATTCGAATCCAGTGGAATTACAATTGAATTATTTTCTCTCCTATTGAAACATTTTGACAGTGTCATGTGGAAAATTCCCCGTCTGAATTTTTCACCCATGAATAAGACCCACGCTAACCCATAAACACACACACACACACACACACACACACACACACACACAGGAGCCAGGAGCTAGGACTCGACCCCTGCAACCACAAATAGGTGAGTACAAATAGGTGAGTACACACACACACACACACACACACACACACACACATACACAGAAGTAAGACACGAGAGAGAGGGGTGGGTTGATTGCATTTTCCTGGACTGCAGGAAGGCCTTCGACACAGTTCCTCACAAGAGATTAGTACAGAAGCTGGAGGATCAGGCACATATAACAGGAAGGACACTGCACTGGATCAGAGAATATCTGACAGGGAGGCAACAACGAGTCATGGTACGTGATGAGGTATCACAGTGGGCGCCTGTGACGAGCGGGATCCCACAGGGTGTCAATCGTGGGACCAGTGCTATTCTTGGTATATGTGAACGACATGACGGAAGGGATCGACTCAAAAGTGTCCCTGGTCGAAGATGACATGAAGTTAATGACGAGAATTAAATCAGATGCGGACCAGACAGGTCAACAAAGAGACCTAGACAGACTGGATGTGTGGTCCAGCAACTGGCTCCTAGAATTTAACCCCGCCAAATGCAAAGTCATGAAGATCGGAGAAGGGCAAAGAAGACCGCAGACAGAGTATAGGTTAAGAGGCCACAGACTGCAAACCTCACTCAAGGAGAAAGATCTAGGAGTGAGTATAACATCGAGTACATCACCAGAAGCACACATTAACCAGATAACTGCTGCAGCATATGGGCGCCTGGCAAACCTGAGAATAGCGTTCTGGTACCTCAGTAAGGAATCGTTCAAGACTTTATACACTGTGTACGTCAGGCCCATACTAGAGTACGCAGCACCAGTTTGGAACCCACACCTGGTCAAACACGTACAGAAATTACAGAAAGTGAAAAGGTTTGCGTCAAGGTTAGTTCCAGAGCTAATGGGAATGTCCTATGAAGAAAGGTTAAGGGAAATCGGCCTGACGACACTGGAGGACAGGTGGGTCAGGGGAGACATGATAACGACATACAAAATACTGCGTGGAATAGACAAGGTGGACAGAGACAGGATGTTCCAGAGATGGAACACAGAAGCAATGAGTCACAATTGGAAGTTGAAGACTCAGACTAGTCAGAGGGATGTTAGGAAATATTTCTTCATCCACAGAGTTGTTAGGAAGTGGAATAGTCTGGCAAGTGATGTAGTGGAGGCAGGAACCATACATAGTTTTAAGACGAGGTATGATAAAGCTCATGGAGCAGGGAGAGGGAGGACCCAGTAGCGGTCATTGAAGGGGCAGGGCCAGGAGCTGAGTCTCGACCCTGCAACCACAATTAGGTGAGTACACACACACACACACACACACACACACACACACACACACACACACACACACACACACACACACACACACCTGTATTTACACCCGTACGTGTACATATAAACATGCACAGTTAATTTATATGTTATTCATATTTCAATTATTATAAGCCATTTGTCGGTTTTCTAAGCCATTTACATGACATTTGACATAACATTTACAAGGTAATGAGTCGTCAGTCCAGCAGTGACTGTATAACGTGGCGTAGTTACTTTTGTTTATATTCTCTCTGTAAACTCCCACTAAGATCAATTTTGACTCTTCTGTGTTGTGGATAAGGACGTAAATTAGATATAATGCGATACTTTATTGACGTTTCGCCCACACAAAGGACTTTTATCAAGTAGCGAAACGGATCTATAAGGGTAGAGAGGATGTGTGTATATATTTAAGGAACGCAGGGATGTGCAGTCAGGCGAGATACACACGCACATCATCTCTCATGAGGAAGATCTGTTTGTGACCTGATGAAGTCCACTGTGTGGGCGAAACGTTGTCAGAACAGGACTACATTACACTGTATCTGTGTTTTTATCAACTTGTCGGTATTTCAAGCTATTTACCTTCTGTGTTGCTTCATGTTTACCAGTAACGATCTGATAATGTTCGTGTTCTCCTGTTCTTACTGCCTCACTGGTGAAGTGTTCTCCTGTTCTTACTGCCTCACTGGTGAAGTGTTCTCCTGTTCTTACTTCCTTACTGGTGAAGTGTTCTCCTGTTCTTACTTCCTCACTGGTGAAGTGTTCTCCTGTTCTTACTTCCTCACTGGTGAAGTGTTCTCCTGTTCTTACTTCCTCACTGGTGAAGTGTTCTCCTGTTCTTACTGCCTCACTGGTGAAGTGTTCTCCTGTTCTTACTTCCTTACTGGTGAAGTGTTCTCCTGTTCTTACTTCCTCACTGGTGAAGTGTTCTCCTGTTCTTACTTCCTTACTGGTGAAGTGTTCTCCTGTTCTTACTGCCTCACTGGTGAAGTGTTCTCCTGTTCTTACTTCCTTACTGGTGAAGTGTTCTCCTGTTCTTACTTCCTTACTGGTGAAGTGTTCTCCTGTTCTTACTTCCTTACTGGTGAAGTGTTCTCCTGTTCTTGCTTCCTCACTGGTGAAGTGTTCTCCTGTTCTTACTTCCTTACTGGTGAAGTGTTCTCCTGTTCTTACTGCCTCACTGGTGAAGTGTTCTCCTGTTCTTACTTCCTCACTGGTGAAGTGTTCTCCTGTTCTTACTTCCTCACTGGTGAAGTGTTCTCCTGTTCTTACTGCCTCACTGGTGAAGTGTTCACCTGTTCTTACTGCCTCACTGGTGAAGTGTTCTCCTGTTCTTACTGCCTCACTGGTGAAGTGTTCTCCTGTTCTTACTGCCTCACTGGTGAAGTGTTCTCCTGTTCTTACTGCCTCACTGGTGAAGTGTTCTCCTGTTCTTACTGCCTCACTGGTGAAGTGTTCTCCTGTTCTTACTGCCTCACTGGTGAAGTGTTCTCCTGTTCTTACTGCCTCACTGGTGAAGTGTTCTCCTGTTCTTACTGCCTCACTGGTGAAGTGTTCTCCTGTTCTTACTTCCTTACTGGTGAAGTGTTCTCCTGTTCTTACTTCCTTACTGGTGAAGTGTTCTCCTGTTCTTACTTCCTTACTGGTGAAGTGTTCTCCTGTTCTTGCTTCCTCACTGGTGAAGTGTTCTCCTGTTCTTACTTCCTTACTGGTGAAGTGTTCTCCTGTTCTTACTGCCTCACTGGTGAAGTGTTCTCCTGTTCTTACTTCCTTACTGGTGAAGTGTTCTCCTGTTCTTACTTCCTCACTGGTGAAGTGTTCTCCTGTTCTTACTGCCTCACTGGTGAAGTGTTCTCCTGTTCTTACTGCCTCACTGGTGAAGTGTTCTCCTGTTCTTACTGCCTCACTGGTGAAGTGTTCTCCTGTTCTTACTTCCTCACTGGTGAAGTGTTCTCCTGTTCTTACTTCCTCACTGGTGAAGTGTTCTCCTGTTCTTACTTCCTCACTGGTGAAGTGTTCTCCTGTTCTTACTTCCTCACTGGTGAAGTGTTCTCCTGTTCTTACTTCCTCACTGGTGAAGTGTTCTCCTGTTCTTACTTCCTTACTGGTGAAGTGTTCTCCTGTTCTTACTTCCTCACTGGTGAAGTGTTCTCCTGTTCTTACTTCCTAACTGGTGAAGTGTTCTCCTGTTCTTACTGTCCTCACTGGTGAAGTGTTCTCCTGTTCTTACTTCCTTACTGGTGAAGTGTTCTCCTGTTCTTACTGTCTCACTGGTGAAGTGTTCTCCTGTTCTTACTTCCTCACTGGTGAAGTGTTCTCCTGTTCTTACTTCCTCACTGGTGAAGTGTTCTCCTGTTCTTACTGCCTCACTGGTGAAGTGTTCTCCTGTTCTTACTGCCTCACTGGTGAAGTGTTCTCCTGTTCTTGCTTCCTCACTGGTGAAGTGTTCTCCTGTTCTTACTTCCTCACTGGTGAAGTGTTCTCCTGTTCTTACTTCCTCACTGGTGAAGTGTTCTCCTGTCCTGGTTTAGTTATACTGTTTACTGTTATAAACTAAGAACCTTTATCCGTACCTCAGTTAATTTCACGGCTACGGCACGACATATACCTGTCAGGGAGCGCCAGTATGTGTACACTAATGAGTAGGGTAAGACAAGGTGCTGGAGCAACTGGAGTCTGCTGGGACACCACATAATTAACCATTGAATTTTTTCACACTATAAACCGTTTCCTATGTTCTATTTCCTTGTGAACAGAACACCACCTGGTACATTGCTGGTCACACTGGCCCAGGACACCACCTGGTACATTGCTGGTCACACTGGCCCAGGACACCACCTGGTACATTGCTGGTCACACTGGCCCAGGACACCACCTGGTACATTGCTGGTCACACTGGCCCAGGACACCACCTGGTACATTGCTGGTCACACTGGCCCAGGACACCACCTGGTACATTCCTGGTCACACACACTGGCCCAGGACACCACCTGGTACATTCCTGGTCACACTGGCCCAGGACACCACCTGGTACATTCCTGGTCACACACACTGGCCCAGGACACCACCTGGTACATTCCTGGTCACACTGGCCCAGGACACCACCTGGTACATTCCTGGT
>NC_091351.1:12100908-12130908 GCF_038502225.1 Cherax quadricarinatus
GCAAAATTATAAATTTTTACATCAACATTAATGAAAAAAATATATCTTTAAACGTATAAGAGAAAATTTTAGAAAGGACTTAATTTTAAATGAGTTCTTGCTAATTGACCAGTTTTACATATTCGGCACGACATATAATATATATATATATATATATATATATATATATATATATATATATATATATATATATATATATATATATATATATATAGATAACAGGGATATCTTGCTACTCTTACTTACACTTTGGTCACACTTCACAGACACGCACATGCATATATATATATACATACATCTAGGTTTTTCTCCTTTTTCTAAATAGCTCTTGTTCTTCTTTATTTCTTCTATTGTCCATGGGGAAGTGGAAAAGAATCTTTCCTCCGTAAGCCATGCGTGTCGTATGAGGCGACTAAAATGCCGGGAGCAATGGGCTAGTAACCCCTTCTCCTGTAGACACTTACTAAAAAAGAGAAGAAGAAAAACTTTATAAAACTGGGATGTTTAAATGTGCGTGGATGTAGTGCGGATGACAAGAAACAGATGATTGCTGGTGTTATGAATGAAAAGAAGTTGGATGCCTGGCCCTAAGCGAAACAAAGCTGAAGGGGGTAGGAGAGTTTCAGTGGGGGGAAATAAATGGGATTAAATCTGGAGTATCTGAGAGAGTTAGAGCAAAGGAAGGGGTAGCAGTAATGTTAAATGATCAGTTATGGAAGGAGAAAAGAGAATATGAATGTGTAAATTCAAGAATTATGTGGATTAAAGTAAAAGTTGGATGCGAGAAGTGGGTCATAATAAGCGTGTATGCACCTGGAGAAGAGAGGAATGCAGAGGAGAGAGACAGATTTTGGGAGATGTTAAGTGAATGTATAGGAGCCTTTGAACCAAGTGAAAGAGTAATTGTGGTAGGGGACCTGAATGCTAAAGTAGGAGAAACTTTTAGAGAGGGTGTGGTAGGTAAGTTTGGGGTGCCAGGTGTAAATGATAATGGGAGCCCTTTGATTGAACTTTGTATAGAAAGGGGTTTAGTTATAGGTAATACATATTTTAAGAAAAAGAGGATAAATAAGTATACAAGATATGATGTAGGGCGAAATGACAGTAGTTTGTTGGATTATGTATTGGTAGATAAAAGACTGTTGAGTAGACTTCAGGATGTACATGTTTATAGAGGGGCCACAGATATATCAGATCACTTTCTAGTTGTAGCTACACTGAGAGTAAAAGGTAGATGGGATACAAGGAGAATAGAAGCATCAGGGAAGAGAGAGGTGAAGGTTTATAAACTAAAAGAGGAGGCAGTTAGGGTAAGATATAAACAGCTATTGGAGGATAGATGGGCTAATGAGAGCATAGGCAATGGGGTCGAAGAGGTATGGGGTAGGTTTAAAAATGTAGTGTTAGAGTGTTCAGCAGAAGTTTGTGGTTACAGGAAAGTGGGTGTGGGAGGGAAGAGGAGCGATTGGTGGAATGATAATGTAAAGAGAGTAGTAAGGGAGAAAAAGTTAGCATATGAGAAGTTTTTACAAAGTAGAAGTGATGCAAGGAGGGAAGAGTATATGGAGAAAAAGAGAGAGGTTAAGAGAGTGGTGAAGCAATGTAAAAAGAGAGCAAATGAGAGAGTGGGTGAGATGTTATCAACAAATTTTGTTGAAAATAAGAAAAAGTTTTGGAGTGAGATTAACAAGTTAAGAAAGCCTAGAGAACAAATGGATTTGTCAGTTAAAAATAGGAGAGGAGAGTTATTAAATGGAGAGTTAGAGGTATTGGGAAGATGGAGGGAATATTTTGAGGAATTGTTAAATGTTGATGAAGATAGGGAAGCTGTGATTTCGTGTATAGGACAAGGAGGAATAACATCTTGTAGGAGTGAGGAAGAGCCAGTTGTGAGTGTGGGGGAAGTTCGTGAGGCAGTAGGTAAAATGAAAGGGGGTAAGGCAGCCGGGATTGATGGGATAAAGATAGAAATGTTAAAAGCATGTGGGGATATAGTTTTGGAGTGGTTGGTGCAATTATTTAATAAATGTATGGAAGAGGGTAAGGTACCTAGGGATTGGCAGAGAGCATGCATAGTTCTTTTGTATAAAGGCAAAGGGGATAAAAGAGTGCAAAAATTATAGGGGGATAAGTCTGCTGAGTATACCTGATAAAGTGTATGGTAGAGTTATTATTGAAAGAATTAAGAGTAAGACGGAGAATAGGATAGCAGATGAACAAGGAGGCTTTAGGAAAGGTACGGGGTGTGTGGACCAGGTGTTTACAGTGAAACATATAAGTGAACAGTATTTAGATAAGGCTAAAGAGGTCTTTGTGGCATTTATAGATTTGGAAAAGGCGTATGACAGGGTGGATAGGGGGGCAATGTGGCAGATGTTGCAAGTGTATGGTGTAGGAGGTAGGTTACTGAAAGCAGTGAAGAGTTTTTACGAGGATAGTGAGGCTCAAGTTAGAGTATGTAGGAAAGAGGGAAATTATTTCCCAGTAAAAGTAGGCCTTAGACAAGGATGTGTGATGTCACCGTGGTTGTTTAATATATTTATAGATGGGGTTGTAAGAGAAGTAAATGCGAGGGTCTTGACAAGAGGCGTGGAGTTAAAAGATAAAGAATCACACACAAAGTGGGAGTTGTCACAGCTGCTCTTTGCTGATGACACTGTGCTCTTGGGAGATTCTGAAGATTGGTGGATGAATTTGGTAGGGTGTGCAAAAGAAGAAAATTAAAGGTGAATACAGGAAAGAGTAAGGTTATGAGGATAACAAAAAGATTAGGTGATGAAAGATTGAATATCAGATTGGAGGGAGAGTGTATGGAGGAGGTGAATGTATTCAGATATTTGGGAGTGGACGTGTCAGCGGATGGGTCTGTGAAAGATGAGGTGAATCATAGAATTGATGAGGGAAAAAGAGTGAGTGGTGCACTTAGGAGTCTGTGGAGACAAAGAACTTTGTCCTTCGAGGCAAAGAGGGAAATGTATGAGAGTATAGTTTTACCAACGCTCTTATATGGGTGTGAAGCATGGGTGATGAATGTTGCAGCGAGGAGAAGGCTGGAGGCAGTGGAGATGTCATGTCTGAGGGCAATGTGTGGTGTGAATATAATGCAGAGAATTCGTAGTTTGGAAGTTAGGAGGAGGTGCAGGATTACCAAAACTGTTGTCCAGAGGGCTGAGGAAGGGTTGCTGAGGTGGTTCGGACATGTAGAGAGAATGAAGCGAAACAGAATGACTTCAAGAGTGTATCAGTCTGTAGTGGAAGGAAGGCGGGGTAGGGGTCGGCCTAGGAAAGGTTGGAGAGAGGGGGTAAAGGAGGTTTTGTGTGCGAGGGGCTTGGACTTCCAGCAGGCATGCGTGAGCGTGTTTGATAGGAGTGAATGGAGACAAATGGTTTTTAATACTTGACGTGCTGTTGGAGTGTGAGCAAAGTAACATTTATGAAGGGGTTCAGGGAAACCGGCAGGCCGGACTTGAGTCCTGGAGATGGGAAGTACAGTGCCTGCACTCTGAAGGAGGGGTGTTAATGTTGCAGTTTAAAAACTGTAGTGCAAAGCACCCTTCTGGCAAGACAGTGATGGAGTGAATGATGGTGAAAGTTTCTTTTTCGGGCCACCCTGCCTTGGTGGGAATCGACCAGTGTGATAATAAATAAAAAATAAATAATATATATATATATATATATATATATATATATATATATATATATATATGAATGACATTTGCACTTTTGTATATCTCTTCTCATCCTTTTCAAAAAATGTAACAGTACTGGAAAATATTTATCAGTCAAAACCAGAAGTTATTGTGGGTTGAGTTTTAAACAAAAGTGAGACATGAACGTACGTTGTCAACAACAGCCGCGACACAATTTTAATCTTACACCAATTTGCGACCATCGTTAAAACAGCGAGAATACTAGCGCTCGCTGCTGTGACCGTCACCACCAGGCACTGCTGTGACCGTCACCACCAGGCACTGCTGTGACCGTCACCACCAGGCACTGCTGTGACCGTCACCACCAGGCACTGCTGTGACCGTCACCACCAGGCACTGCTGTGACCGTCACCACCAGACACTGCTGTGACCGTCACCACCAGACACTGCTGTGACCGTCACCACCAGGCACTGCTGTGACCGTCACCACCAGGCACTGCTGTGACCGTCACCACCAGACACTGCTGTGACCGTCACCACCAGGCACTGCTGTGACCGTCACCACCAGGCACTGCTGAGACCGTCACCACCAGACACTGCTGTGACCGTCACCACCAGGCACTGCTGTGACCGTCACCACCAGGCACTGCTGTGACCGTCACCACCAGGCACTGCTGTGACCGTCACCACCAGGCACTGCTGTGACCGTCACCACCAGACACTGCTGTGACCGTCACCACCAGGCACTGCTGTGACCGTCACCACCAGGCACTGCTGTGACCGTCACCACCACTGCTGTGACCCTCACCACCAGGCACTGCTGTGACCCTCACCACCAGGCACTGCTGTGACCCTCACCACCAGGCACTGCTGTGACCGTCACCACCAGGCACTGCTGTGACCGTCACCACCAGGCACTGCTGTGACCGTCACCACCAGGCACTGCTGTGACCGTCACCACCAGGCACTGCTGTGACCGTCACCACCAGGCACTGCTGTGACCGTCACCACCAGGCACTGCTGTGACCGTCACCACCAGGCACTGCTGTGACCGTCACCACCAGGCACTGCTGTGGGTGACCACCAGACACTGCTGTGACCGTCACCACCAGGCACTGCTGTGACCGTCACCACCAGGCACTGCTGTGGGTGACCACCAGACACTGCTGTGACCGTCACCACCAGGCACTGCTGTGACCGTCACCACCAGGCACTGCTGTGACCGTCACCACCAGGCACTGCTGTGGGTGACCACCACCACCGTCACCACCAGGCAATGCTGTGACCGTCACCACCAGGCACTGCTGTGACCGTCACCACCAGACACTGCTGTGACCGTCACCACCAGGCACTGCTGTGGGTGACCACCAGACACTGCTGTGACCGTCACCACCAGGCACTGCTGTGACCGTCACCACCAGGCACTGCTGTGACCGTCACCACCAGGCACTGCTGTGACCGTCACCACCAGACACTGCTGTGACCCTCACCACCAGGCACTGCTATGACTGTCACCACCAGGCACTGCTGTGACCGTCACCACCAGGCACTGCTGTGACCGTCACCACCAGGCACTGCTGTGACCGTCACCACCAGGCACTGCTGTGACCGTCACCACCAGACACTGCAGTGACCGTCACCACCAGGCACTGCTGTGACCCTCACCACCAGGCACTGCTGTGACCCTCACCACCAGGCACTGCTGTGACCGTCACCACCAGGCACTGCTGTGACCGTCACCACCAGTCACCACCAGCCACTGCTGTGACCGTCACCACCAGGCACTGCTGTGACCGTCACCACCAGGCACTGCTGTGACCGTCACCACCAGGCACTGCTGTGACCGTCACCACCAGGCACTGCTGTGACCGTCACCACCAGGCACTGCTGTGACCCTCACCACCAGGCACTGCTGTGACCCTCACCACCAGGCACCGTCACCACCAGGCACTGCTGTGACCGTCACCACCAGACACTGCTGTGACCGTCACCACCAGGCACTGCTGTGACCGTCACCACCAGGCACTGCTGTGACCGTCACCACCAGGCACTGCTGTGACCGTCACCACCAGACACTGCTGTGACCGTCACCACCAGGCACTGCTGTGACCGTCACCACCAGGCACTGCTGTGACAGTCACCACCCGACACTGACACTGCTGTGACCGTCACCACCAGGCACTGCTGTGACCGTCACCACCAGGCACTGCTGTGACCGTCACCACCAGGCACTGCTGTGACCGTCACCACCAGGCACTGCTGTGACCGTCACCACCAGGCACTGCTGTGACCGTCACCACCAGGCACTGCTGTGACCGTCACCACCAGGCACTGCTGTGACCGTCACCACCAGGCACTGCTGTGACCGTCACCACCAGACACTGCTGTGACCGTCACCACCAGGCACTGCTGTGACCGTCACCACCAGCACTGCTGTGACCGTCACCACCAGGCACTGCTGTGACCGTCACCACCAGGTCACCACCAGACACTGCTGTGACCGTCACCACCAGGCACTGCTGTGACCGTCACCACCAGGCACTGCTGTGACCGTCACCACCAGGCACTGCTGTGACCGTCACCACCAGGCACTGCTGTGACCGTCACCACCAGACACTGCTGTGACCGTCACCACCAGGCACTGCTGTGACCGTCACCACCAGGCACTGCTGTGACCGTCACCACCAGGCACTGCTGTGACCGTCACCACCAGGCACTGCTGTGACCGTCACCACCAGGACACTGCTGTGACCGTCACCACCAGGCACTGCTGTGACCGTCACCCACCAGTCACCACCAGCACTGCTGTGACCGTCACCACCACTGCTGTGACCGTCACCACCAGGCACTGCTGTGACCGTCACCAACAGGCACTGCTGTGACCGTCACCACCAGGCACTGCTGTGACCGTCACCACCAGGCACTGCTGTGACCGTCACCACCAGGCACTGCTGTGACCGTCACCACCAGGCACTGCTGTGGGTGACCAGATACTGCTGTGACCGTCACCACCAGGCACTGCTGTGACCGTCACCACCAGGCACTGCTGTGACCGTCACCACCAGGCACTGCTGTGACCGTCACCACCAGGCACTGCTGCACCACCAGGCACTACTGTGACCGTCACCACCAGGCACTGCTGTGACCGTCACCACCAGACACTGTGACCGTCACCACCAGGCACTGCTGTGACCGTCACCACCAGGCACTGCTGTGACCGTCACCACCAGGCACTGCTGTGACCGTCACCACTGCTGTGACCGTCACCACCAGGTACTGCTGTGACCGTCACCACCAGGCACTGCTGTGACCGTCACCACCAGGCACTGCTGTGACCGTGCACTGCTGTGACCGTCACCACCAGGCACTGCTGTGACCGTCACCACCAGGCACTGCTGTGACCGTCACCACCAGGCACTGCTGTGACCGTCACCACCAGGCACTGCTGTGACCGTCACCACCAGGCACTGCTGTGACCGTCACCACCAGGCACTGCTGTGACCGTCACCACCAGGCACTGCTGTGACCGTCACCACCCGCCACTGCTGTGACCCTCACCACCAGGCACTGCTGTGACCGTCACCACCAGGCACTGCTGTGACCGTCACCACCAGGCACTGCTGTGACCGTCACCACCAGGCACTGCTGTGACCGTCACCACCAGGCACTGCTGTGACCGTCACCACCAGGCACTGCTGTGACCGTCACCACCAGGCACTGCTGTGCACCTGTGTCACCACCAGGCACTGCTGACCGTCACCACCAGGCACTGCTGTGACCGTCACCACCAGGCACTGCTGTGTGACCGTCACCACCAGGCACTGCTGTGACCGTCACCACCAGGCACTGCTGTGACCGTCACCACACCAGGCACTGCTGTGACCGTCACCACCAGGCACTGCTGTGACCGTCACCACCAGGCACTGCTGTGACCGTCACCACCAGGCACTGCTGTGACCGTCACCACCAGGCACTGCTGTGACCGTCACCACCAGGCACTGCTGTGACCGTCACCACCAGGCACTGCTGTGACCGTCACCACCAGGCACTGCTGTGACCGTCACCACCAGGCACTGCTGTGACCGTCACCACCAGGCACTGCTGTGACCGTCACCACCAGACACTGCTGTGACCGTCACCACCAGGCACTGCTGTGACCGTCACCACCAGACACTGCTGTGACCGTCACCACCAGACACTGCTGTGACCGTCACCACCAGACACTGCTGTGACCGTCACCACCACCGTCACCACCAGGCACTGCTGTGACCGTCACCACCAGACACTGCTGTGACCGTCACCACCAGACACTGCTGTGACCGTCACCACCAGACACTGCTGTGACCGTCACCACCAGACACTGCTGTGACCGTCACCACCAGACACTGCTGTGACCGTCACCACCAGACACTGCTGTGACCGTCACCACCAGACACTGCTGTGACCGTCACCACCAGACACTGCTGTGACCGTCACCACCAGACACTGCTGTGACCGTCACCACCAGACACTGCTGTGACCGTCACCACCAGACACTGCTGTGACCGTCACCACCAGACACTGCTGTGACCGTCACCACCAGGCACTGCTGTGACCGTCACCACCACTGCTGTGACCGTACTGCTGTGACCGTCACCACCAGGTACTGCTGTGACCGTCACCACCAGGCACTGCTGTGACCGTCACCACCAGACACTGCTGTGACCGTCACCACCAGGCACTGCTGTGACCGTCACCACCAGGCACTGCTGTGACCGTCACCACCAGGCACTGCTGTGACCGTCACCACCAGGCACTGCTGTGACCGTCACCACCAGGCACTGCTGTGACCGTCACCACCAGGCACTGCTGTGACCGTCACCACCAGACACTGCTGTGACCGTCACCACCAGACACTGCTGTGACCATCACCACCAGGCACTGCTGTGACCGTCACCACCAGGCACTGCTCTGACCACCAGACACTGCTGTGACCGTCACCACCAGGCACTGCTGTGGGTGACCAGATACTGCTGTGACCGTCACCACCAGGCACTGCTGTGACCGTCACCACCAGGCACTGCTGTGACCGTCACCACCAGACACTACTGTGACCGTCACCACCAGAAACTGCTGTGACCGTCACCACCAGGCACTGCTGTGGGTGACCACCAGATACTGCTGTGACCGTCACCACCAGGTAGTGCTGTGACCGTCACCACCAGGCACTGCTGTGGGTGACCACCAGATACTGCTGTGACCGTCACCACCAGGTACTGCTGTGACCGTCACCACCAGGCACTGCTGTTACCGTCACCACCAGGCACTGCTGTGACCGTCACCACCAGGCACTGCTGTGACCGTCACCACCAGGCACTGCTGTGACCGTCACCACCAGGCACTGCTGTGACCGTCACCACCAGACACTGCTGTGACCGTCACCACCAGACACTGCTGTGACCGTCACCACCAGACACTGCTGTGACCGTCACCACCAGACACTGCTGTGACCGTCACCACCAGACACTGCTGTGACCGTCACCACCAGACACTGCTGTGACCGTCACCACCAGGCACTGCTGTGACCGTCACCACCAGGCACTGCTGTGACCGTCACCACCAGGCACTGCTGTGACCGTCACCACCAGGCACTGCTGTGACCGTCACCACCAGACACTGCTGTGACCGTCACCACCAGGCACTGCTGTGACCGTCACCACCAGGCACTGCTGTGACCGTCACCACCAGGCACTGCTGTGGGTGACCACTAGACACTGCTGTGACCGTCACCACCAGACACTGCTGTGACCGTCACCACCAGACACTGCTGTGACCGTCACCACCAGACACTGCTGTGACCGTCACCACCAGGCACTGCTGTGACCGTCACCACCAGACACTGCTGTGACCGTCACCACCAGGCACTGCTGTGACCGTCACCACCAGACGCTGCTGTGCTGTACCCCTTCCTGAAGCTACCGTAGCAAGGTGAAGACGAAGATGCAAGTTGCAGTAAAAACGTCTCAACGGAGCAACGTTTCGCTCCGTTTAGAGCTTCATCAAGATTTAATGAATCATTAATTGAAAGAGCGGATGCAAAGCAAAAAATTTTGAATTAATTGTATACTGTCGACTATGGTTCACATGTGTGTGTACATACACGTACACACACACGTACGTATGCTGAGGACACATACTTACACACACAAACACACACACAGAGATATGATAAAATTTATGAAGCAGGGAGTCGCCTAGAGGCGGGGTCAGGAGCTGTGAATCGACCCTTGCAGCCATAATTAGGCGAGTATACACATACACGCCTCTCCTCTCCAGATAAGCCATCTCCGGTTCGAGTACATGTGCGCCTTCACTCAAGGTCAGAGTACATGTGCGCCTACACTTAAAGTCAGAGTACATGTGCGCTTTCACTCAAGGTCAGAGTACATGTGCGCCTACACTTAAGGTCAGAGTACATGTACGCCTTCACTCAAGGTCAGAGTACATGTGCGCCTACACTTAAGGTCAGAGTACATGTACGCCTTCACTCAAGGTCAGAGTACATGTACGCCTTCACTCAAGGTCAGAGTACATGTGCGCCTACACTTAAGGTCAGAGTACATGTACGCCTTCACTCAAGGTCAGAGTACATGTGCGCCTACACTTAAGGTCAGAGTACATGTACGCCTTCACTCAAGGTCAGAGTACATGTACGCCTTCACTCAAGGTCAGAGTACATGTGCGCCTACACTTAAGGTCAGAGTACATGTACGCCTTCACTCAAGGTCAGAGTACATATACGCCTTCACTCAAGGTCAGAGTACATGTACGCCTACACTTAAGGTCAGAGTACATGTACGCCTTCACTCAAGGTCAGAGTACATGTGCGCCTTCACTCAAGGTCAGAGTACATGTGCGCCTACACTTAAGGTCCGAGTACATGTGCGCCTTCACTCAAGGTCAGAGTACATGTGCGCCTTCACTCAAGGTCAGAGTACATGTACGCCTTCACTCAAGGTCAGAGTACATGTACGCCTTCACTCAAGGTCAGAGTACATGTACGCCTTCACTCAAGGTCAGAGTACATGTACGCCTTCACTCAAGGTCAGAGTACATGTACGCCTTCACTCAAGGTCAGAGTACATGTACGCCTTCACTCAAGGTCAGAGTACATGTGCGCCTTTACTTAAGGTCCGAGTACATGTACGCCTTCACTCAAGGTCAGAGTACATGTATGCCTTTACTTAAGGTCCGAGTACATGTACGCCTTCACTCAAGGTCAGAGTACATGTACGCCTTTACTTAAGGTCCGAGTACATGTACGCCTTCACTCAAGGTCAGAGTACATGTGCGCCTTCACTTAAGGTCAGAGTACATGTGCGCCTTCACTCAAGGTCAGAGTACATGTACGCCTTCACTCAAAGTTTTGATGCAGACTGACTCAACAACCAGAAGTCACCAGCTAGCCAAACGGAGATCACCAGCTGGTCAAACGGAGATCACCAGCTGGTCAAACGGAGATCACCAGCTGGTCAAACGGAGATCACCAGCTGGTCAAACGGAGATCACCAGCTGGTCAAACGGAGATCACCAGCTGGTCAAACGGAGATCACCAGCTGGTCAAACGGAGATCACCAGCTGGTCAAACGGAGATCACCAGCTGGTCAAACGGAGATCACCAGCTGGTCAAACGGAGATCACCAGCTGGTCAAACACAGTTCACGTCATCAGAGGTCCAATTACCACTAATCAGAATTCAATCCTCCTTTAAAATTACTCCATAACTACACTAAGTATATAACTCTTAGCTATAATTTATATAATTCAATATCGCTTCATATACATTGATATAAAGAATTTAATATAATAGTTAATTTGATAAGGTAATTACTGACGATCGCTCCCACATACGCCTTGTAAAAGCATGTCAACAAACCCACTGTACATACCTTTGTAAACAGAAGCACCAAAGATACACACTGTCACCTGTGCTGCCTGTTTAAGAGTCAGTTGCAAGAAATAGTCTTTGTAGCCTGTGTCTTGATTGACCTAAAATACAACAGTAAGATAGAGTATGCGTGTTACATGATACAAATCCTGGTGGTCCCGAGAACACGACACATATTCTAGCTGTCTATGTAACACCACATAAATCCCGGTACTTCTTCTAACACCACATAAATCCCGGTACTTCCTCTAACGCCACATAAATCCCGGTACTTCCTCTAACACCACATAAATCCCGGTACTTCCCCTAACACTACATAAATCCCGGTACTTCCCCTAACACTACATAAATCCCGGTACTTCCTCTAACACCACATAAATCCCGGTATTTTCCATAACACCACACAAGTCCAGGCACTTCTTCTGACACCTCACACGCACACGGTGGTTCACGGGTGACTGAACCATCTCAGGAGCTACATATCACCACCACCCAGTGGTTCATGGGTGAGTGAACCATCTCAGGAGTTACAAAATCACCACCACCCAGTGGTTCATGGGTGAGTGAACCATCTCGGGAGCTACAATCACCACCATCAACGAACCGAGAAAGACTTAACACAATTAGGTGACCAAAGTTTACACAGCGGCGCTACACGCTCACTAAAATTACTCCTCGTATCTATCACAAATAACACACATTTAAGAGAGGAATTTTATGACGATGTTTCGGTCCGTCCTGGACCATTGTCAACACCGAAACGTCGGCTTAAGTATCCTAAGTGCCTGTTATTTGTGAATTGTTGTGGTCACGGTATTTGAATCAGTGGATTCCCATAGTTTCTGCTGTAAAGATCTTTCGCTACGCCCCGTTTTCTTTGTCATTTAGCTATAATAGAAAAAAAGGGTAGGTGGAAAGACTACACACACACACACACACACACACACACACACACACACACACACACACACACACACACACACACACACACACACACACACACACACACACGTCAAGAAGTTAGAGAAAGTACAAAGGTTTGCAACAAGGCTAGTTCCAGAGCTCAGGGAAATGTACGAGGAAAGGTTGAGGGAAATCGGATTGACGACACTGGAGGACAGAAGGGTCAGGGAAGACATGATAACGACATACAAGATACTGCGGGGAATAGACAAGGTGGACAGAGATAGGATGTTCCAGAGAGGGGACACAGAAGCAAGGGGTCACAATTGGAAGCTGAAGACTCAGACGAGTCACAGGGACGTTAGGAAGTATTTCTTCAGTCATAGAGTCGTCAGGAAGTGGAATAGCCTGGCTGCCTTCAAGAGAGAGCTGGACAGATACCTAAAGTCAGTGCCGGATCAGCCGGGCTGTGGCTCGTACGTCGGACTGCGTGCGGCCAGCAGTAACAGCCTAGTTGATCAGGCCCTGATCCATCGGGAGGCCTGGTCATGGACCGGGCCGCGGGGGCGTTGATCCCCGGAATAACCTCCAGGTAACCTCCAGGTAAGTGAAGTAGTGGAGGCAGGAACCATACATAGTTTTAAGAGGTATGACAAAGCTCAGGAAGCAGAGATGGAGAGGACCTAGTAGCGATCAGTGAAGAGGCTGGGCCAGGAGCTGAGTCTCGACCCCTGCAACCACAATTAGGTGAGTACAATTAGGTGAGTACACACACACGTTAGGTGTTGTTTTGTTGTGGGATGTGATGATGAGGTGTTGTCTTGACCCTTTATTTTATCTTCCTTTGATGTATTGTTTTTAGAGTTCCTTAATAATGTGAGAAGATACGAAAGCGCTTGGAATTTCACTATTCTTTCACAGTGGTTGTTTTGCATATTGTGATATCGCCTGTTTAAATTGATCTTTCTGCATATATATATATATATATATATATATATATATATATATATATATATATATATATATATATATATATATATATATATATATACTATATACAGAGAGAGAGAGAGAGAGAGAGAGAGAGAGAGAGAGAGAGAGAGAGAGAGAGAGAGAGAAAGAGAGAGAGAGAGAGAGAGAGAGAGAGAGAGAAAGAGCATGGGAAGGACAAGAGAAACCAAATTTTAAACGGGGTAACTATACAGCACAAGGTGGTTCAGCGAAGAATGCAGTCACAGTGCCGTGACTGGAACAATACACAAATAACCAGCACACAGGAGAACGAAACTTATGACGACGTTTCGGTCCAACTCGGACCATTAACTTGTGTTACTAGTAAATGACATCATTAAATAACAAAAAGGCACAATACCGTGACTGGAACGATACATAAATAACCCGCACATAAAAGAGAGAAGCTTACGACGACGTTTGGGTCCGACTTGGACCATTGACAAAGTCACACTGTGACTTTGTCAATGGTCCAAGTCGGACCGAAACGTCGTCGTAAGCTTCTCTCTTTTATGTGCGGGTTATTTGTGTATAATGACATCATTGTTTACTCGGTACTTGTACCGAGTAAACAACATGTACACAGGTACATTCTTGTTTCCCCTTGTCTCCCTGGACATCAAGGAGGGAAGTCTGTGAAGTAGGAGCTGCAGGGTTACAGTGGTGGGGTTACAGTGGTGGGGTTACAGTGGTGGGGTTACAGTGGTGGGGTTACAGTGGTGGGGTTACAGTGGTGGGGTTACAGTGGTGAGGTTAAAGTAGTGGGGCTACAGTAGTGGGGTTACAGTGGTGGGGTTACAGTAATGAGGTTACACTGGTGGGGCTACAGTGGTGGGGTTACAGTGGTGGGGTTACAGTGGTGGGGTTACAGTGGTGGGGTTACATTAGTGGGCTTACAGTGGTGAGGTTAAAGTAGTGGGGCTACAGTAGTGGGGTTACAGTGGTGGGGTTACAGTAATGAGGTTACAGTGGTGGGGCTACAGTGGTGGGGTTACAGTGGTGGGGTTGCAGTGGTGGATTTACAGTGGTGGGGTTACAGTAGTGAGGTTACAGCGGTGGGGTTACAGTATTGAGGTTACAGCGGTGGGGTTACAACGGTGGGGTTACAGTAGTGGGGTTACAGTGGTGGGGTTGCAGTGGTGGGGTTACAGTGGTGGGGTTACAGTGGTGGAGTTACAGTGGTTCTTGTCACAGTAATTTCGTCAGTGTGTAATCACAGTGGCATACACTGGCCTCGCTACAGTGGTGTAGCAACAGTGGTGTATTTACAGTGATGTAGTTACAGTGATGCAGTTACAGTGATGTAGTTGCAGTGATGTAGGTACAGTGATGAAGGTACAGTGGTGTACACACAGTGGTGTATTTACAGTGATGTAGTTACAGTGATGTGGTTACAGTGATGTAGGTACAGTGCGGTAGATACAGCGATGTAGTTACAGTGATGTAGGTACAGTGCAGTAGATACAGTGATGTAGTTACAGTGATGTAGGTACAGTGATGAAGGTACAGTGGTTTAGCAACAGTGGTGTATTTACAGTGATGTAGTTACAGTGGTCGCCACTTCAGCACGTTCACCACACCTATAATAAGAATCTTATGTGAAAGCTAGGTACTCAAGACGGCTTATGAGAGAGTGGTGGTGGTGGTGGTGGTGGTGGTGGTGGTGGTGGTGATGGTGGCAGGTAGTGGTGGTGGTGGTGATGGTGGCAGGTAGTGGTGGTGGTGGTGATGGTGGCAGGTAGTGATGGTGGTGGTGATGGTGGCAGGTAGTGGTGGTGGTGGTGATGGTGGCAGGTAGTGGTGGTGGTGGTGATGGTGGCAGGTAGTGGTGGTGGTGGTGATGGTGGCAGGTAGTGGTGGTGGTGGTGATGGTGGCAGGTAGTGGTGGTGGTGGAGATGGTGGCAGGTACTGGTGGGGGAGGTGATGGTGGCAGGTAGTGGTGGTGGTGGTGATGGTGGCAGGTAGTGGTGGTGGTGGTGATGGTGGCAGGTAGTGGTGGTGGTGGTGATGGTGGCAGGTAGTGATGGTGGTGGTGATGGTGGCAGGTAGTGGTGGTGGTGGTGATGGTGGCAGGTAGTAGTGGTGGTGGTGATGGTGGCAGGTAGTGGTGGTGGTGGTGATGGTGGCAGGTAGTGGTGGTGGTGGTGGTGATGGTGGCAGGTATGGTGGCAGGTAGTGGTGGTGGTGGTGATGGTGGCAGGTAGTGGTGGTGGCGGTGATGGTGGCAGTATTAGTAGTGGTGGTGGTGATGGTGGCAGTATTAGTAGTGGTGGTGGTGGTGATGGTGGCAGTATTAGTAGTGGTGATGGTGGCAGTATTAGTAGTGGTGGTGGTGGTGGTGATGGTGGCAGTATTAGTAGTGGTGATGGTGGTGATGGTGGCAGGTAGTGATGGTGGTGGTGATGGAAGCAGGTCGTGATGGTGTAGTGATGGTGGTGGTGATGGTGGCAGGTAGTGTTGGTGGTGGTGATGGTGGCAGGTAGTGGTGGTGGTGGTGATAGTGATGGTGTTGGTGGTGATGGTGATGATGGTGGTGTTGGTGATGGTGGTGGTGGTGGTGATGGTGGCAGGTAGTGGTGGTGGTGGTGATGGTGGCAGGTAGTGGTGGTGGTGGTGATGGTGGCAGGTAGTGGTGGTGGTGGTGATGGTGGCAGGTAGTGGTGGTGGTGGTGATGGTGGCAGGTAGTGGTGGTGGTGGTGATGGTGGCAGGTAGTGGTGGTGGTGGTGATGGTGGCAGGTAGAGGTGGTGGGTGTGATGGTGGCAGGTAGTGGTGGTGGTGGTGATGGTGGCAGGTAGTGGTGGTGGTGGTGATGGTGGCAGGTAGTGGTGGTGGTGGTGATGGTGGCAGGTAGTGGTGGTGGTGGTGATGGTGGCAGGTAGTGGTGGTGGTGGTGATGGTGGCAGGTAGTGGTGGTGGTGGTGATGGTGGCAGGTAGTGATGGTGGTGGTGATGGTGGCAGGTAGTGGTGGTGGTGGTGATGGTGGCAGGTAGTGGTGGTGGTGGTGATGGTGGCAGGTAGTGATGGTGGTGGTGATGGTGGCAGGTAGTGGTGGTGGTGGTGATGGTGGCAGGTAGTGGTGGTGGTGGTGATGGTGGCAGGTAGTGGTGGTGGTGGTGATGGTGGCAGGTAGTGGTGGTGGTGGTGGTGATGGTGGCAGGTAGTGTAGTGGTGGTGGTGGTGATGGTGGCAGGTAGTGGTGGTGGTGGTGATGGTGGCCGGTAGTGGTGGTGGTGGTGATGGTGGCAGGTAGTGGTGGTGGTGGTGATGGTGGCAGGTAGTGGTGGTGGTGGTGATGGTGGCAGGTAGTGGTGGTGGTGGTGATGGTGGCAGGTAGTGGTGGTGGTGGTGATGGTGGCAGGTAGTGGTGGTGGTGGTGATGGTGGCAGGTAGTGGTGGTGGTGGTGATGGTGGCAGGTAGTGGTGGTGGTGGTGATGGTGGCAGGTAGTGGTGGTGGTGGTGATGGTGGCAGGTAGTGGTGGTGGTGGTGATGGTGGCAGGTAGTGGTGGTGGTGGTGATGGTGGCAGGTAGTGGTGGTGGTGGTGATGGTGGCAGGTAGTGGTGGTGGTGGTGATGGTGGCAGGTAGTGGTGGTGGTGGTGATGGTGGCAGGTAGTGGTGGTGGTGGTGATGGTGGCAGGTAGTGGTGGTGGTGGTGATGGTGGCAGGTAGTGGTGGTGGTGGTGATGGTGGCAGGTAGTGGTGGTGGTGGTGATGGTGGCAGGTAGTGGTGGTGGTGGTGGTGATGGTGGCAGGTAGTGATGGTGGTGGTGATGGTGGCAGGTAGTGGTGGTGGTGGTGATGGTGGCAGGTAGTGGTGGTGGTGGTGATGGTGGCAGGTAGTGGTGGTGGTGGTGATGGTGGCAGGTAGTGGTGGTGGTGGTGATGGTGGCAGGTAGTGGTGGTGGTGGTGATGGTGGCAGGTAGTGATGGTGGTGGTGATGGTGGCAGGTAGTGGTGGTGGTGGTGATGGTGGCAGGTAGTGGTGGTGGTGGTGATGGTGGCAGGTAGTGGTGGTGGTGGTGATGGTGGCAGGTAGTGGTGGTGGTGGTGATGGTGGCAGGTAGTGGTGGTGGTGGTGATGGTGGCAGGTAGTGGTGGTGGTGGTGATGGTGGCAGGTAGTGATGGTGGTGGTGATGGTGGCAGGTAGTGGTGGTGGTGGTGATGGTGGCAGGTAGTGGTGGTGGTGGTGATGGTGGCAGGTAGTGGTGGTGGTGGTGATGGTGGCAGGTAGTGGTGGTGGTGGTGGTGATGGTGGCAGGTAGTGATGGTGGTGGTGATGGTGGCAGGTAGTGGTGGTGGTGGTGATGGTGGCAGGTAGTGGTGGTGGTGGTGATGGTGGCAGGTAGTGGTGGTGGTGGTGATGGTGGCAGGTAGTGGTGGTGGTGGTGATGGTGGCAGGTAGTGGTGGTGGTGGTGATGGTGGCAGGTAGTGATGGTGGTGGTGATGGTGGCAGGTAGTGGTGGTGGTGGTGATGGTGGCAGGTAGTGGTGGTGGTGGTGATGGTGGCAGGTAGTGGTGGTGGTGGTGATGGTGGCAGGTAGTGTTGGTGGTGGTGATGGTGGCAGGTAGTGGTGGTGGTGGTGATGGTGGCAGGTAGTGGTGGTGGTGGTGATGGTGGCAGGTAGTGGTGGTGGTGGTGATGGTGGCAGGTAGTGATGGTGGTGGTGATGGTGGCAGGTAGTGGTGGTGGTGGTGATGGTGGCAGGTAGTGGTGGTGGTGGTGATGGTGGCAGGTAGTGGTGGTGGTGGTGATGGTGGCAGGTAGTGGTGGTGGTGGTGGTGATGGTGGCAGGTAGTGATGGTGGTGGTGATGGTGGCAGGTAGTGGTGGTGGTGGTGATGGTGGCAGGTAGTGGTGGTGGTGGTGATGGTGGCAGGTAGTGGTGGTGGTGGTGATGGTGGCAGGTAGTGGTGGTGGTGGTGATGGTGGCAGGTAGTGGTGGTGGTGGTGATGGTGGCAGGTAGTGGTGGTGGTGGTGATGGTGGCAGGTAGTGGTGGTGGTGGTGATGGTGGCAGGTAGTGGTGGTGGTGGTGATGGTGGCAGGTAGTGGTGGTGGTGGTGATGGTGGCAGGTAGTGGTGGTGGTGGTGGTGATGGTGGCAGGTAGTGATGGTGGTGGTGATGGTGGCAGGTAGTGGTGGTGGTGGTGATGGTGGCAGGTAGTGGTGGTGGTGGTGATGGTGGCAGGTAGTGGTGGTGGTGGTGATGGTGGCAGGTAGTGGTGGTGGTGGTGATGGTGGCAGGTAGTGGTGGTGGTGGTGATGGTGGCAGGTAGTGGTGGTGGTGGTGATGGTGGCAGGTAGTGGTGGTGGTGGTGATGGTGGCAGGTAGTGGTGGTGGTGGTGATGGTGGCAGGTAGTGGTGGTGGTGGTGATGGTGGCAGGTAGTGGTGGTGGTGGTGATGGTGGCAGGTAGTGGTGGTGGTGATGATGGTGGCAGGTAGTGGTGGTGGTGGTGATGGTGGCAGGTAGTGATGGTGGTGGTGATGGTGGCAGGTAGTGGTGGTGGTGGTGATGGTGGCAGGTAGTGATGGTGGTGGTGATGGTGGCAGGTAGTGGTGGTGGTGGTGATGGTGGCAGGTAGTGGTGGTGGTGGTGATGGTGGCATGTAGTGGTGGTGGTGGTGATGGTGGCAGGTAGTGGTGGTGGTGGTGATGGTGGCAGGTAGTGGTGGTGGTGGTGATGGTGGCAGGTAGTGGTGGTGGTGGTGATGGTGGCAGGTAGTGATGGTGGTGGTGATGGTGGCAGGTAGTGGTGGTGGTGGTGATGGTGGCAGGTAGTGGTGGTGGTGGTGATGGTGGCAGGTAGTGGTGGTGGTGGTGATGGTGGCAGGTAGTGATGGTGGTGGTGATGGTGGCAGGTAGTGGTGGTGGTGGTGATGGTGGCAGGTAGTGGTGGTGGTGGTGATGGTGGCAGGTAGTGGTGGTGGTGGTGATGGTGGCAGGTAGTGGTGGTGGTGGTGATGGTGGCAGGTAGTGATGGTGGTGGTGATGGTGGCAGGTAGTGGTGGTGGTGGTGATGGTGGCAGGTAGTGGTGGTGGTGGTGATGGTGGCAGGT
This sequence comes from Cherax quadricarinatus, assembly GCF_038502225.1. Lineage (NCBI taxonomy): Eukaryota > Metazoa > Arthropoda > Malacostraca > Decapoda > Parastacidae > Cherax > Cherax quadricarinatus. The sequence goes on from NC_091351.1 coordinate 12,120,465, forward strand.
AGTGGTGGTGGTGGTGATGGTGGCAGGTAGTGATGGTGGTGGTGATGGTGGCAGGTAGTGGTGGTGGTGGTGATGGTGGCAGGTAGTGGTGGTGGTGGTGATGGTGGCAGGTAGTGGTGGTGGTGGTGATGGTGGCAGGTAGTGGTGGTGGTGGTGGTGATGGTGGCAGGTAGTGATGGTGGTGGTGATGGTGGCAGGTAGTGGTGGTGGTGGTGATGGTGGCAGGTAGTGGTGGTGGTGGTGATGGTGGCAGGTAGTGGTGGTGGTGGTGATGGTGGCAGGTAGTGGTGGTGGTGGTGATGGTGGCAGGTAGTGGTGGTGGTGGTGATGGTGGCAGGTAGTGGTGGTGGTGGTGATGGTGGCAGGTAGTGGTGGTGGTGGTGATGGTGGCAGGTAGTGGTGGTGGTGGTGATGGTGGCAGGTAGTGGTGGTGGTGGTGATGGTGGCAGGTAGTGGTGGTGGTGGTGATGGTGGCAGGTAGTGGTGGTGGTGGTGGTGATGGTGGCAGGTAGTGATGGTGGTGGTGATGGTGGCAGGTAGTGGTGGTGGTGGTGATGGTGGCAGGTAGTGGTGGTGGTGGTGATGGTGGCAGGTAGTGGTGGTGGTGGTGATGGTGGCAGGTAGTGGTGGTGGTGGTGATGGTGGCAGGTAGTGGTGGTGGTGGTGATGGTGGCAGGTAGTGGTGGTGGTGGTGATGGTGGCAGGTAGTGGTGGTGGTGATGATGGTGGCAGGTAGTGGTGGTGGTGGTGATGGTGGCAGGTAGTGGTGGTGGTGGTGATGGTGGCAGGTAGTGGTGGTGGTGGTGATGGTGGCAGGTAGTGGTGGTGGTGGTGATGGTGGCAGGTAGTGGTGGTGGTGGTGATGGTGGCAGGTAGTGGTGGTGGTGATGATGGTGGCAGGTAGTGGTGGTGGTGGTGATGGTGGCAGGTAGTGATGGTGGTGGTGATGGTGGCAGGTAGTGGTGGTGGTGGTGATGGTGGCAGGTAGTGATGGTGGTGGTGATGGTGGCAGGTAGTGGTGGTGGTGGTGATGGTGGCAGGTAGTGATGGTGGTGGTGATGGTGGCAGGTAGTGGTGGTGGTGGTGATGGTGGTGGTGGTGATAGTGGCAGGTAGTGGTGGTGGTAGTGGAGGTGGCTGGTAGTGGAGGTGGCTGGTAGTGGAGGTGGCTGGTAGTGGTGGTGGTAGTGGAGGTGGCTGGTAGTGGTGGTGGTGATGGTGGCAGGTAGTGGTGGTGGTGGTGTTGGTGGTGATGGTGGCAGGTAGTGGTGGTGGTGGTGATGGTGGCAGGTAGTGGTGGTGGTGGTGATGGTGGCAGGTAGTGGTGGTGGTGGTGATGGTGGCAGGTAGTGGTGGTGGTGGTGTTGGTGGTGGTGGTGGTTGTGGTGGTGATGGTGGCAGGTAGTGGTGGTGGTGGTGATGGTGGCAGGTAGTGGTGGTGGTGGTGATGGTGGCAGGTAGTGGTGGTGGTGGTGATGGTGGCAGGTAGTGGTGGTGGTGGTGATGGTGGCAGGTAGTGATGGTGGTGGTGATGGTGGCAGGTAGTGGTGGTGGTGGTGATGGTGGTGGTGGTGATAGTGGCAGGTAGTGGTGGTGGTAGTGGAGGTGGCTGGTAGTGGAGGTGGCTGGTAGTGGAGGTGGCTGGTAGTGGTGGTGGTATTGGAGGTGGCTGGTAGTGGTGGTGGTGATGGTGGCAGGTAGTGGTGGTGGTGGTGATGGTGGTGATGGTGGCAGGTAGTGGTGGTGGTAGTGGAGGTGGCTGGTAGTGGAGGTGGCTGGTAGTGGTGGTGGTAGTGGAGGTGGCTGGTAGTGGTGGTGGTAGTGGAGGTGGCTGGTAGTGGTGGTGGTAGTGGAGGTGGCTGGTAGTGGAGGTGGCTGGTAGTGGTGGTGGTAGTGGAGGTGGCTGGTATGAGAGGTGGCTGATAGTGGTGGTAGTGGAGGTGGCAGGTAGTGGTGGTAGTGGAGGTTGTTACTGGTGCTGGTGATGTGTGTGGTGGTAATTGTGTTAGTGGTAGGTGCCAGTGTTGGTAGTAATGGAGGATTAGGAAGTTGGAGGAATTGGGTTAAAAGAAGAAAGAGGAGGAGGAGGAGCTAGAAAAGAAAGATTAAGAAAAAAGAACTAGAAGGAGAAAAGAGGTGAAAGACAAGAGGATGGAGGAAATGAAGAAGACAGAGAGGAGGTAAATGACACACAAAACAACACAGCAATAGCATTAGCACCAGCAGAAGCAGCAGGAGCAGCAGAAGCAGCAGAAGCAGCAGGAGCAGCAGGAGCAGCAGAAGCAGCAGGAGCAGCAGAAGTAACAGCAGTGTCAACTTACATTTATAACAACCCTCTCGCAGAAGTCGTGGTCGTGAGGAATGGGTTCGAAGTTTCCTGTCCCAGTGTAGTTACTCTGCGTGTTAGGACCGTCATCATCTTGGCTACTGAGCTTGGGCAGTGACCTGAAACAGAGGACAGGTGTTAGACATTGTTGGACAAGCAGTTAAGATGGGTGTTAGAGGAAGCGTGTTGAAACAGAGGACAGGTGTTAGTCTGTTTTGTTAGCGGGATGGATTGTAAAGGACCTGCCTAGTATGGGCCAACAGGCATGCTGCAGTGTTCCTCCTTTCTTATGTTCTTATGTTAGGTGTTAAGACAGGTGTTAGAGGCAGTGACCTGAAACGGATGACAGGTATTAGACAGGTATTAAGATAAGTGTTAAAGGCAGTTAGGTGTTAGAGAAGCAGGTTAATAATGGTAAATTCAGACAAGTAGTAGTTTCGAGGTCATTTTTAACACAAAAAAAAAAAACTTATTATACGATGGTTCCCCGACAGTGAGGACTTCATTAAGTTCACAGTAATACGCAAAACCACGCCGTATACACATACATCTTGAAGTCAGGTCAGGCGGTGGAGATGAAAGTCAGGTCAGAGGATTGGACCTGGCTCTCTGTGTTCTGATCCTAGTCATTGTCTGTAATGGGCTTTGATCTTTTAGGCGTTCCTCTGTTTGGTTCTATGGTTTGAGTGAGGTGGACAGTGGCGGCCTCAAGACAGCTTCGTGTTGCGCTGTCGTTTTCATATATCAATTTTGTGCCATTACTCCAGTTCATGAGGCAGGAAGGCAGGGCATGATGAACTTTACAGGTGTGGGTGTCGGCTTCATGTAACTATTTTTCTGGAGGGCTTGACTGCAACTTTGCAACCATCGCCAATAAAGAATTTGTTTCAATATCCACATGCAGTGTTGTCAACTTCCACTGTGGCTTTGTGGGAGTTTGAAGCTCTGGAAACTAATGGTTTTTGTGGTGGGAACTGCAATATGCTAATTTTCGCTCTAGAGTAGATGGAAACTGTGAGTGCAGTAAATTCCCTGGAGACGACCAGCCGCCAGTCCATGCCAGTTATAACTCTTAGGAGTGTTGGATATGTGAAGAACTTTGTGTTTACAGGAATGGAAAAGAAATGGTTATAATCAAAACCATATATTTTTTTTAAAGGGGTGGACCGATAAGTCAGAGAAAAGCCTTGGTCAGATGACCAAAATATCGAACTGCGGGTCATCATATGACTAAGACCCGCGTCAGGAAATTCTTCTACTGTTTCCTGACAAACTTACCTAACTTACAGGAATGAATGTGATGAAGCTGGAACTTCAGGGATGAAATAGCATCTTATGTCTGTCTTTGCTTTTCATGAAGAAATTTCTCAGTGCTTCTCCTCAGTACACGGAGACGGAGGCCCATGATCACGCCTCCTTTGGTTTTCACGACGTGGTAGAGCAATGATGTACTAAATCATCCTTGTTAAGGTGGCTTTATATAGACCTTGAACTTAATGATCCCATCAACTTTAATGACCAAGACGTCAAGGGAAGATGAGGGATCGTTCTTCACTTCCTCCAAGGTGACTTATATGAAAGGTTCGACTCCAGGCGACCATCTGTCCCAGGCGGACAGTGTTGTGATTATGGACAAGACGTTGACATGTCTTTTGTTAGAAATATGTTAGAGAATATGATCTAGACAGGAAACGAAGTACTAGTGCATGAATGAGACACTTGTACAACACCTGGATATCTTTACTGTGGAAACATTTCGCCAATCAGTGGCTTTATCAGTCCAATACAAACTAAAACGATAGAAGATATGAAGAGAAAGTTTGAGATGATCAGTCCCTCAACCTTCATAAAAGTTCGACATATACACAGGAAAGGGGCTTATAAAACTATGCTGGAAGAATCTTCCTTCTATTTTCTCTGTATTGGACTGATAAAACCACTGACTGGCGAAATGTTTCTATAACTAAGTATACTAAAGACCTGCACAAGTATCGTATTTATCTACTTATCTGCTTTTTAAAATTAATGCTGGCGAGAGTGGCCGTCTCAGTACAGCCACGGACTGAGACAGGCAAGTACAAGAGACAGGTCTCTCAGTAGTGATGGACAGGTGACAGTAAAGCTTTCTGGCTAAGAAAAGAATGATAGATGGCTATCTAGTTGACAAAAGACCGAAGAGCTGTCTGAATGAGAGAAGACTGACAGGTGTTCTTCCGGCTGAGAATGAAAATAAACGCTTCCCGAATGATACAAAAATGAACGGAAGCGGCCACATTGAAAGAGTAGAATGATCAACAGATTCTTAGTAAAAAGAATGACTTAGAAGACTGTCTGGCTGAAGGTAACTTGAGTGACTGACTGAGAGCGAATACCCAGACTCTGATAACTGACATTCACAAATACAACTTTATCAACACCAGTGGCTTGAGTTGTCGACTCATAACCGAGAGGACCCAGGTTCGATTCCAGGGCAGAACGAGACAAACGAGGAAATCACCCAACATCTGTTGCCCCTATTCACCTAGAAGTAATTAGGTACCCGGGTGCCTATTAGACTCTTCTGCGTGGCATCCTGTGGCTGTGGGACACAGTTGAATAAAAAAATTACACACACACACACACACACACACACACACACACACACACACACACACACACACACACACACACACACACACACACACACACCAAAATATCTTCTATAACACATCACACAATAACCCAGCATCTGCTATATAAAGCAACAATTCTATACACAATTCACCTGACGAAAAAAAAAATAACTAGACCATTCATAATGACTAACAATGACATTGTAATTCAAGTCTTTACAATAGCAGCTACACAGTGACAATGGTAACCCCGGAAGCCAGAGTATATTTATATTGTCTTTTAAAAGGCCTGGCTGGTTATGAAGGTCGCTAAAAACTTTTGTGGCACAAATAGAACTTGGGAATGATCTGATGGTGTGGCAAATATTACTGTATTAAATAATGTAATATTGAGGGTACGCAAGAAATGGTCGTATTGTAGTGGTAGTAATAGTAGTAGTGGTAGTGGTGGTAGTAGTAGTGGTGGGGGTGGTAGTAGTGGTTGTAGTTGCAGTAGTAGTGGTAGTAGTAGTTGCGGTAGTAGTAGTGGTAGTTGTAGTGTTAGTGGTAGTAGTAGTAGTAGTAGTAATGCTAGTGGCAACAGAAGTAGTAATAATCGTAAAGTAGTAGTAATAGCAATAGTAGTATAGTGGTAGCAGTTGTAACAGCAGTAGCAGTATTAATAGTAGTAGAAGTAGTAGCATTAATGGTAGTAGTAGTAGTGGTAGTAGTATTAATAGTTGTACTAGTATTAATAGCGGTAATATTAATACTAGTAGCAGTAATGACTTATGAGTGACTAATATTTGTTGTAGTAACAGCAGTAACTGAGTAGTAACAGTAGTAACTGAGTAGTAACAGTAGTAACTGAGTACTAACAGTAGTAACTGAGTAGTAACAGTAGCAACTGAGTAGTAACAGTAGCAACTGAGTAGGAACAGTAGTAACTGAGTAGTAACAGTAGTAACTGAGTAGTAACAGTAGTAACTGAGTAGCAACAGTAGTAACTGAGTAGTAGCAGTAGCAACTGAGTAGTAACAGTAGTAACTGAGTAGTAGCAGTAGCAACTGAGTAGTAACAGTAGTAACTGAGTAGTAACAGTAGTAACTGAGTAGTAGCAGTAGCAACTGAGTAGTAACAGTAGTAACTGAGTAGTAACAGTAGTAACTGAGTAGCAACAGTAGTAACTGAGTAGTAGCAGTAGCAACTGAGTAGTAACAGTAGTAACTGAGTAGTAACAGTAGTAACTGAGTAGTAGCAGTAGCAACTGAGTAGTAACAGTAGTAACTGAGTAGTAACAGTAGTAACTGAGTAGTAGCAGTAGCAACTGAGTAGTAACAGTAGTAACTGAGTAGTAACAGTAGTAACTGAGTAGTAGCAGTAGCAACTGAGTAGTAACAGTAGTAACTGAGTAGTAACAGTAGTAACTGAGTAGTAACAGTAGTAACTTAGTAACAGTAGTAACTGAGTAGTAACAGTAGTAACTTAGTAACAGTAGTAACTGAGTAGTAACAGTAGTAACTGAGTAGTAACAGTAGTAACTGAGTAGTAACAGTAGCAACTGAGTAGTAACAGTAGTAACTGAGTAGTAACAGTAGTAACTGAGTAGTAACAGTAGTAACTGAGTAGTAACAGTAGTAACTGAGTAGTAACAGTAGTAACTGAACAGTTGCAGTAGTAACTGAGTAGTAACAGTAGTAACTGAGTAGTAACTGAGTAGTAATAGTAGTAACTGAGTAGTAACAGTAGTAAATGAGTAGTAACAGTAGTAACTGAGTAGTAACTGAGTAGTAATAGTAGTAACTGAGTAGTAACAGTAGTAAATGAGTAGTAACTGAGTAGTAATAGTAGTAACTGAGTAGTAACAGTAGTAAATGAGTAGTAGCAGTAGTAACTGAGTAGTAACAGTAGTAACTGAGTAGTAACAGTAGTAACTGAGTAGTAACAGTAGTAACTGAGTAGTAACAGTAGTAACTGAATAGTAGTAACTGAGTAGTAACAGTAGTAAATAACAGTAGTAACTGAGTAGTAACAGTAGTAACTGAGCAGTAGCAGTAGTAACTGAGTAGTAACAGTAGTAACTGAGTAGTAACAGTAGTAACTGAGTAGTAACAGTAGTAACTGAGTAGTAACAGTAGTAACTGAGCAGTAGCAGTAGTAACTGAGTAGTAACAGTAGTAACTGAGTAGTAACAGTAGTAACTGAGTAGTAACAGTAGTAACTGAGTAGTAACAGTAGTAACTGAGTAGTAACAGTAGTAACTGAGCAGTAACAGTAGTAACTGAGTAGTAACAGTAGTAACTGAGTAGTAACAGTAGCAACTGAGTAGTAACAGTAGTAACTGAGCAGTAGCAGTAGTAACTGAGTAGTAACAGTAGTAACTGAGAAGTAGCAGTAGCAACTGAGTAGTAACAGTAGTAACTGAGTAGTAACAGTAGCAACTGAGTAGTAACAGTAGTAACTGAGCAGTAGCAGTAGTAACTGAATAGTAACAGTAACAACTGAGTAGGAACAGTAGTAACTGAGTAGTAACAGTAGTAACTGAGAAGTAGCAGTAGTAACTGAGTAGTAACAGTAGTAACTGAGTAGTAACAGTAGCAACTGAGTAGTAACAGTAGTAACTGAGCAGTAGCAGTAGTAACTGAGTAGTAACAGTAGCAACTGAGTAGGAACAGTAGTAACTGAGTAGTAACAGTAGCAACTGAGCAGTAGCAGTAGTAACTGAGTAGTAACAGTAGTAACTGAGAAGTAGCAGTAGCAACTGAGTAGTAACAGTAGTAACTGAGAAGTAACAGTAGCAACTGAGTAGTAACAGTAGCAACTGAGTAGTAACAGTAGCAACTGAGTAGTAACAGTAGTAACTGAGTAGTAACGGTAGTAACCGAGTAGTAACTGAGTAGTAACAGTAGTAACTGAGTAGTAACAGTAGCAACTGAGTAGGAACAGTAGTAACTGAGTAGTAACAGTAGTAACTGAGAAGTAGCAGTAGTAACTGAGTAGTAACAGTAGCAACTGAGTAGTAACAGTAGCAACTGAGTAGTAACAGTAGCAACTGAGTAGTAACAGTAGCAACTGAGTAGTAACAGTAGCAACTGAGTAGTAACAGTAGCAACTGAGTAGTAACAGTAGCAACTGAGTAGTAACAGTAGTAACTGAGTAGTAACAGTAGCAACTGAGTAGTAACAGTAGCAACTGAGTAGTAACAGTAGCAACTGAGTAGTAGCGGTAGTAACTGAGTAGTAACAGTAGTAACTGAGTAGTAGTGGTAGCAACTGAGTAGTAACAGTAGTAACTGAGTAGTAACAGTAGTAACTGAGTAGTAGTGGTAGCAACTGAGTAGTAACAGTAGTAACTGAGTAGTAACAGTAGTAACTGAGTAGTAACAGTAGTAACTGAGTAGTAACAGTAGCAACTGAGTAGTAACGGTAGTAACCGAGTAGTAACTGAGCAGTAACAGTAGTAACGGTAGTAACCGAGTAGTAACTGAGTAGTAACAGTAGTAACCGAGTAGTAACAGTAGTAACTGAGTAGTAGCAGTAGCAACTGAGTAGTAGCAGTAGCAACTGAGTAGTAACGGTAGTAACCGAGTAGTAACTGAGTAGTAACAGTAGTAACTGAGTAGTAACAGTAGTAACTGAGTAGTAACAGTAGTAACTGAGTAGTAACAGTAGTAACTGAGTAGTAACAATAGTAACCAAGTAATAACAGTAGTAACTGAGTAGTAACAGTAGTAACTGAGTAGTAACAATAGTAACCAAGTAATAACAGTAGTAACTGAGTAGTAACAGTAGTAACTGAGTAGTAACAGTAGTAACTGAGTAGTAACAGTAGTAACTGAGTAGTAACAATAGTAACCAAGTAATAACAGTAGCAACTGAGTAGTAACAGTAGTAACTGAGTAGTAACAGTAGTAACTGAGTAGTAACAGTAGTAATAGTAACCGAGTAGTAACAGTAGTAAGTGAGTAGTAACAATAGTAACCAAGTAATAACAGTAGTAACTGAGTAGTAACAGTAGTAACAGTAGCAACTGAGTAGTAACAGTAGTAACCAAGTAATAACAGTAGTAACTGAGTAGTAACAGTAGTAACCGAGTAGTAACAGTAGTAAGTGAGTAGTAACAATAGTAACCGAGTAATAACAGTAGCAACTGAGTAGTAACAGTAGCAACTGAGTAGTAACAGTAGTAACCAAGTAATAACAGTAGCAACTGAGTAGTAACAGTAGTAACAGTAGTAACTGAGTAGTAACCAAGTAATAACAGTAGCAACTGAGTAGTAACAGTAGTAACAGTAGCAAGTGAGTAGTAACAGTAGCAACAATAGTAACAGTAGTAACCGAGTAGTAACAGTAGTAACTGAGTAGTAACAGTAGTAACCGAGTAGTAACAGTAGTAACTGAGTAGTAACAGTAGTAACTGAGTAGTAACAGTAGTAACCAAGTAATAACAGTAGCAACTGAGTAGTAACAGTAGTAACAGTAGCAAGTGAGTAGTAACAGTAGCAACAATAGTAACAGTAGTAACCGAGTAGTAACAGTAGTAACCGAGTAGTAACAGTAGTAACTGAGTAGTAACAGTAGTAACTGAGTAGTAACAGTAGTAACTGAGTAGTAACCGGCTCCCATCCACCTCTCGCCGCCCATCAGCGCCGCCCACGGTGTCAGCTCCTGCCCACAGGTCATAAAAATGTGGGTGCCACACCTCCAGTGCCCAGGAATCACCTGGGCACTGACTGTCCTGACACTTCTGTCTTAACAAGCAATTACACCCCCGTTCCCTCTCGTTCCACTTCCCTAAAATACATGTGAATACTGTATCACACATATTTTCCCTTTACACACAGATGTTGCTATATTAAATACTGATATTACCCTCTTACACATTGATACTACTATATTAATATAGCTATTTACCTCTTGCACCTAGATATCAGTTTATTATGTTGGTATTATCGTTCTGCACCACAGAGATTTAGACATTTTTTTCTGTGGCGTACATATTATTCTTTCAGATATAGAAATTCTCTATTAGTCATATATATTCTTCTCCTAGATATACATGTAGATATTCTCTATTAGCCATATATATATTCTTCTCTTAGATATTGCTTTTAGACAGATATTACTCCCATAGACATAGATATTGCAATGATAGACATATATAGTCCCCTCTTAGACATATTCCACTCTTAAAAAATATTTTTTCCTCTCAGGCATAGATATTTCCCTCTTATAGATATTACTTTCATGGTCGTAGATATTTCCTTATCACAGATATTCTCTCCAGACAGATGAATAGGTCCCGTGGTGTGGAGTTGAGAGAAGGGGGGGCAGGGTTTGAGAGGGGAGAGATGAGGGAAGGGAGAGAGGGAGGGAGAGAGAGAGAGAGAGAGAGAGAGAGAGAGAGAGAGAGAGAGAGAGAGAGAGAGAGAGAGAGAGAGAGAGAGAGAGAGAGAGAGAGAGGTAGGGAGTAGACTGATGTAAGGAGAAATACAACTGCCGTACATAGCAAGAGCAACGAAGTCCGAA
>NC_091351.1:12135908-12155908 GCF_038502225.1 Cherax quadricarinatus
AACTTTGGTATATCTGTGTCTAGCATTGGGACACCTGTGTATCATCTAAGGATTCTTGTGTATGTATCGTCTGAGGATACATGTGTATGTATCGTCTGAGGATACCTGTGTATGTATCATCTGAGGATACCTGTGTATGTATCTGAGGATACCTGTATATGTATCATGTTAGAAAGTACTACTACACTGATTCTCTGCATTTTTTCAATTAATGTGGAGAAGACCAGCTGGGGAAGACCAGCTGTGGAAGACCAGCTGTGGAAGACAAGCTGTGGAAGACAAGCTGAGAAAGACAAGCTGGGGAAGACCAGCTGGGGAAGACCAGCTGTGGAAGACAAGCTGAGAAAGACAAGCTGGGGAAGACCAGCTGTGGAAGACCAGCTGTGGAAGACAAGCTGAGAAAGACAAGCTGGGGAAGACCAGCTGGGGAAGACCAGCTGGGGAAGACCAGCCGAGGAAGACCATCTGGGGAAGACCAGCTGGGGAAGACCAGCTGGGGAAGACCAGCTGGGGAAGACCAGCTGTGGAAGACCAGCTGGGGAAGACCAGCTGGAGAAGACAAACTGAGGAAGACCAGCTGGGGAAGACCAGCTGGGGAAGACAGCTGGGGAAGACCAGCTGGGGAAGACCAGCTGGGGAAGACAAACTGGGGAAGACAAACTGGGGAAGACCAGATGGAGAAGACAAACTGGGGAAGACCAGCTGTGGAAGACCAGCTGGGGAAGACCAGCTGGGACTACACCTGTTAAGAACTTTATTATCTGATTAACACCGGTGTCAGCAGGTACTTGTCAGCCTTCCTGACACCAACACCTGTGTCAGGACACATGTTAGGCTTCTTGACACTAACAAGTGTCTCCTGACACTGTCAGGAGAGAGAGAGAGAGAGAGAGAGAGAGAGAGAGAGAGAGAGAGAGAGAGAGAGAGAGAGAGAGAGAGAGAGAGAGAGAGAGAGAGAGAGAGAGAGAGAGAGAGAGAGAGAGAGAGAGAGAGAGAGAGAGAGAGAGAGAGAGAGAACAACAGCATCATCAACAATAACTGAAAAAAACTTAGCCAAAACAAAATAACAAAAAGACAGAAGAGAAAAAACCCACAAAATAACAAACAAGGCGACATAAACAAATAAAACAACAACAACAAATACTGAGAGAGAAAGAGATGATAAATGAGAGAAGGAACAAAGAAATAACAAGAAGAACAGAGAACACAGTGAGAATAACGACACTGAAACAAAAAAAAATAACAATATTAATAACAATAATTATAATAAAAGCAATAATAATAACAACAACAACATTGATAATAATAATAATAATAACAATAATAATAATAATAATAATAATAATAATAACAATAATAATAATAATAATAATAATAATAATAATAATAATAATGAGATAAAGGAAGGTTACTAAGAAAATAACACTCAAGGTAATAAGCGGAGAAGAATCATAGGAATAATGATGATGACAATGACCAAATGATGATAATGACCAAATGATGATAATGACCAAATGATGATGATGACACAAAAAACAATTAAAAATACAATACGAATAAGCAGGAGCAGGAGAGCAGATAACAGGTAGCAGGAGGTAGACAGCAGATAACAGGTAGCAGGAGGTAGACAGCAGATAACAGGTAGCAGGAGGTAGACAGCAGATAACAGGTAGCAGGAGGTAGACAGTAGATAACAGGTAGCAGGAGGTAGACAGCAGATAACAGGTAGCAGGAGGTAGACAGCAGATAACAGGTAGCAGGAGGTAGACAGCAGATAACAGGTAGCAGGAGGTAGACAGCAGATAACAGGTAGCAGGAGGTAGACAGCATATAACAGGTAGCAGGAGGTAGACAGCAGATAACAGGTAGCAGGAGGTAGACAGCAGATAACAGGTAGCAGGAGGTAGGCAGCAGATAACAGGTAGCAGGAGGTAGACAGCAGATAACAGGCAGCAGGAGGTAGACAGCAGATAACAGGTAGCAGGAGGTAGACAGCAGATAACAGGTAGCAGGAGGTAGACAGCAGATAACAGGTAGCAGGAGGTAGACAGTAGATAACAGGTAGCAGGAGGTAGACAGCAGATAACAGGTAGCAGGAGGTAGACAGCAGATAACAGGTAGCAGGAGGTAGACAACAGATAACAGGTAGCAGGAGGTAGACAGCAGATAACAGGTAGCAGGAGGTAGACAGCAGATAACAGGTAGCAGGAGGTAGACAGCAGATAACAGGTAGCAGGAGGTAGACAGCAGATAACAGGTAGCAGGAGGTAGACAGCAGATAACAGGTAGCAGGAGGTATACAGCAGATAACAGGTAGCAGGAGGAAGACAGCAGATAACAGGTAGCAGGAGGTAGACAGCAGATAACAGGTAGCAGGAGGTAGACAGTAGATAACAGGTAGCAGGAGGTAGACAGCAGATAACAGGTAGCAGGAGGTAGACAGCAGATAACAGGTAGCAGGAGGTAGACAGCAGATAACAGGTAGCAGGAGGTAGACAGCAGATAACAGGTAGCAGGAGGTAGACAGTAGATAACAGGTAGCAGGAGGTAGACAGCAGATAACAGGTAGCAGGAGGTAGACAGTAGATAACAGGTAGCAGGAGGTAGGCAGCAGATAACAGGTAGCAGGAGGTAGACAGCAGATAACAGGTAGCAGGAGGTAGACAGTAGATAACAGGTAGCAGGAGGTAGACAGCAGATAACAGGTAGCAGGAGGTAGACAGCAGATAACAGGTAGCATGAGGTAGACAGCAGATAACACTTAGCAGGAGGTAGACAGCAGATAACAGGTAGCAGGAGGTAGACAGCAGATAATAGGTAGCAGGAGGTAGACAGCAGATAACAGGTAGCAGGAGGTAGACAGCAGATAACAGGTAGCAGGAGGTAGACAGCAGATAACAGGTAGCAGGAGGTAGACAGCAGATAACAGGTAGCAGGAGGTAGACAGCACATAACAGGTAGCAGGAGGTAGACAGCAGATAACAGGTAGCAGGAGGTAGACAGCAGATAACAGGTAGCAGGAGGTAGACAGCAGATAACAGGTAGCAGGAGGTAGACAGCAGATAACAGGTAGCAGGAGGTAGACAGCAGATAACAGGTAGCAGGAGGTAGACAGCAGATAACAGGTAGCAGGAGGTAGACAGCAGATAACAGATAGCAGGAGGTAGGCAGCAGATAACAGGTAGCAGGAGGTAGGCAGCAGATAACAGTCAGCAGGAGGTAGACAGCAGATAACAGGTAGCAGGAGGTAGACAGCAGATAACAGGTAGCAGGAGGTAGACAGCAGATAACAGGTAGCAGGAGGTAGACAGCAGATAACAGGTAGCAGGAGGTAGACAGCAGATAACAGGTAGCAGGAGGTAGAGAGCAGATAACAGGTAGCAGGAGGTAGACAGCAGATAACAGGTAGCAGGAGGTAGACAGCAGATAACAGGTAGCAGGAGGTAGACAGCAGATAACAGGCAGCAGGAGGTAGGCAGCAGATAACAGGTAGCAGGAGGTAGGCAGCAGATAACAGGTAGCAGGAGGAAGACAGCAGATTACAGGTAGCAGGAGGTAGACAGCAGATAACAGGTAGCAGGAAGTATACAGCAGATAACAGGCAGCAGGAGGTAGGCAGCAGATAACAGGTAGCAGGAGGTAGACAGCAGATAACAGGTAGCAGGAGGTAGACAGCAGATAACAGGTAGCAGGAGGTAGACAGCAGATAACAGGTAGCAGGAGGTAGCAGGAGGTAGACAGCAGATAACAGGTAGCAGGAGGTAGACAGCAGATAACAGGTAGCAGGAGGTAGATAACAGCAGGAGGTAAGCAGGTAGCAGGAGGTAGACAGCAGATAACAGGTAGCAGGAGGTAGGCAGCAGATAACAGGTAGCAGGAGGTAGACAGCAGATAACAGGTAGCAGGAGGTAGACAGCAGATAACAGGTAGCAGGAGGTAGACAGCAGATAACAGGTAGCAGGAGGTAGACAGCAGATAACAGGTAGCAGGAGGTAGGCAGCATATAACAGGTAGCAGGAGGTAGACAGCAGATAACAGGTAGCAGGAGGTAGACAGCAGATAACAGGTAGCAGGAGGTAGACAGCAGATAACAGGTAGCAGGAGGTAGACAGCAGATAACAGGTATCAGGAGGTAGATAGCAGATAACAGGTAGCAGGAGGTAGACAGCAGATAACAGGTAGCAGGAGGTAGACAGCACATAACAGGTAGCAGGAGGTAGACAGCAGATAACAGGTAGCAGGAGGTAGACAGCAGATAACAGGTAGCAGGAGGTAGACAGCAGATAACAGGTAGCAGGAGGTAGACAGCAGATAACAGGTAGCAGGAGGTAGACATCAGATACAGGTAGCAGGAGGTAGACAGCAGATAACAGGCAGCAGGAGGTAGGCAGCAAATAACAGGTATCAGGAGGTAGACAGCAGATAACAGGTAGCAGGAGGTAGACAGCAGATAACAGGTAGCAGGAGGTAGACAGCAGATAACAGGTAGCAGGAGGTAGACAGCAGATAACAGGCAGCAGGAGGTAGGCAGCAAATAACAGGTAGCAGGAGGTAGACAGCAGATAACAGGTAGCAGGAGGTAGACAGCATATAACAGGTAGCAGGAGGTAGACAGCAGATAACAGGTAGCAGGAGGTAGACAGCAGATAACAGGTAGCAGGAGGTAGACAGCAGATAACAGGTAGCAGGAGGTAGACAGCAGATAACAGGTAGCAGGAGGTAGGCAGCAGATAACAGGTAGCAACAGGTAGACAGCAGATAACAGGCAGCAGGAGGTAGACAGCAGATAACAGGTAGCAGGAGGTAGACAGCAGATAACAGGTAGCAGGAGGTAGACAGCAGATAACAGGCACCAGGAGGTAAGCAGCAGGTAACAGGTAGCAGGAGGTAGACAGCAGATAACAGGGCAGCAGGAGGTAGACAGCAGATAACAGGTAGCAGGAGGAAGGCAGCAGATAACAGGTAGCAGGAGGTAGACAGCAGATAACAGGTAGCAGGAGGTAGACAGCAGATAACAGGTAGCAGGAGGTAGACAGCAAATAACAGGTAGGAGGAGGTAGGCAGCAGATAACAGATAGCAGGAGGTAGACAGCAGATAACAGGTAGCAGGAGGTAGGCAGCAGATAACAGGTAGCAGGAGGTAGACAGCAGATAACAGGTAGCAGGAGGTAGACAGCATATAACAGGTAGCAGGAAGTAGACAGCAGATAACAGGTAGCAGGAGGTAGACAGCAGATAACAGGTAGCAGGAGGTAGACAGCAGATAACAGGTAGCAGGAGGTAGACAGCATATAACAGGTAGCAGGAGGTAGACAGCAGATAACAGGTAGCAGGAGGTAGACAGCAGATAACAGGTAGCAGGAGGTAGACAGCAGATAACAGGTAGCAGGAGGTAGACAGCAGATAACAGGTAGCAGGAGGTAGACAGCAGATAACAGGTAGCAGGAGGTAGACAGCAGATAACAGGTAGCAGGAGGTAGGCAGCAGATAACAGGTAGCAGGAGGTAGGCAGCAGATAACAGTCAGCAGGAGGTAGACAGCAGATAACAGGTAGCAAAAGGTAGACAGCAGATAACAGGCAGCAGGAGGTATACAGCAGATAACAGGCAGCAGGAGGTAGACAGCAGATAACAGGTAGCAGGAGGTAGGCAGCAGATAACAGGCAGCAGGAGGTAGACAGCAGATAACAAACAGCAGGAGGCAGACAGCAGATAACAGGCAGCAGGAGGTAGACAGCATATAACAGGCAGCAGGAGGTTGACAGCAGATAATAGGCATCAGAAGGTAGACAGCAGATAACAGGCAGCAGGATGCAGACAGCAGATAACAGGCAGCAGAAGGTAGACAGTAGATAACAGGCAGCAGGAGGTAGACAACAGATAACAGACAGCAGGAGGCAGACAGCACATAACAGGCAGCAGGAGGCAGACAGCAGATAACAGGTAGCAGGAGGTAGACAGCAGATAACAGGCAGCAGGAGGTAGGCAGCAGATAACAGGTAGCAGGAGGTAGACAGCAGATAACAGGTAGCAGGAGGAAGACAGCAGATAACAGGTATCAGGAGGTAGACAGCAGATAACAGGTAGCAGGAAGTATACAGCAGATAACAGGTAGCAGGAGGTAAACAGCAGATAACAGGTAGCAGGAGGTAGACAGCAGATAACAGGTAGCAGGAGGTAGACAACAGATAACAGGTAGCAGGAGGTAGACAGCAGATAACAGGTAGCAGGAGGCAGACAGCAGATAACAGGTAGCAGGAGGTAGACAGCAGATAACAGGTAGCAGGAGGTAGACAGCAGATAACAGGTAGCAGGAGGTAGGCAGCAGATAACAGGTAGCAGGAGGTAGACAGCAGATAACAGGCAGCAGGAGGTAGGCAGCAGATAACAGGTAGCAGGAGGTAGACAGCAGATAACAGGCAGCAGGAGGTAGGCAGCAGATAACAGGTAGCAGGAGGTAGACAGCAGATAACAGGTAGCAGGAGGTAGACAGCAGATAACAGGTAGCAGGAGGTAGACAGCAGATAACAGGTAGCAGGAGGTAGGCAGCAGATAACAGGTAGCAGGAGGTAGACAGCAGATAACAGGTAGCAGGAGGTAGACAGCAGATAACAGGTAGCAGGAGGTAGACAGCAGATAACAGGTAGCAGGAGGTAGACAGCAGATAACAGGTAGCAGGAGGTAGGCAGCATATAACAGGTAGCAGGAGGTAGACAGCAGATAACAGGTAGCAGGAGGTAGACAGCAGATAACAGGTAGCAGGAGGTAGACAGCAGATAACAGGAAGCAGGAGGTAGACAGCAGATAACAGGTATCAGGAGGTAGACAGCAGATAACAGGTAGCAGGAGGTAGACAGCAGATAACAGGTAGCAGGAGGTAGACAGCACATAACAGGTAGCAGGAGGTAGACAGCAGATAACAGGTAGCAGGAGGTAGACAGCAGATAACAGGTAGCAGGAGGTAGACAGCAGATAACAGGTAGCAGGAGGTAGACAGCAGATAACAGGCAGCAGGAGGTAGGCAGCAAATAACAGGTAGCAGGAGGTAGACAGCAGATAACAGGTAGCAGGAGGTAGACAGCAGATAACAGGTAGCAGGAGGTAGGCAGCAGATAACAGGTAGCAGGAGGTAGGCAGCAGATAACAGGTAGCAACAGGTAGACAGCAGATAACAGGCAGCAGGAGGTAGACAGCAGGTAACAGGTAGCAGGAGGTAGACAGCAGATAACAGGTAGCAGGAGGTAGACAGCAGATAACAGGCACCAGGAGGTAAGCAGCAGGTAACAGGTAGCAGGAGGTAGACAGCAGATAACAGGGCAGCAGGAGGTAGACAGCAGATAACAGGTAGCAGGAGGTAGGCAGCAGATAACAGGTAGCAGGAGGTAGACAGCAGATAACAGGTAGCAGGAGGTAGACAGCAGATAACAGGTAGCAGGAGGTAGACAGCAAATAACAGGTAGGAGGAGGTAGGCAGCAGATAACAGATAGCAGGAGGTAGACAGCAGATAACAGGTAGCAGGAGGTAGGCAGCAGATAACAGGTAGCAGGAGGTAGACAGCAGATAACAGGTAGCAGGAGGTAGACAGCAGATAACAGGTAGCAGGAGGTATACAGCAGATAACAGGTAGCAGGAGGTAGACAGCAGATAACAGGTAGCAGGAGGTAGACAGCAGATAACAGGTAGCAGGAGGTAGACAGCAGATAACAGGTAGCAGGAGGTAGACAGCAGATAACAGGTAGCAGGAGGTAGACAGCAGATAACAGGTAGCAGGAGGTAGGCAGCAGATAACAGGTAGCAGGAGGTAGGCAGCAGATAACAGTCAGCAGGAGGTAGACAGCAGATAACAGGTAGCAAAAGGTAGACAGCAGATAACAGGCAGCAGGAGGTATACAGCAGATAACAGGCAGCAGGAGGTAGACAGCAGATAACAGGTAGCAGGAGGTAGGCAGCAGATAACAGGCAGCAGGAGGTAGACAGCAGATAACAAACAGCAGGAGGCAGACAGCAGATAACAGGCAGCAGGAGGTAGACAGCATATAACAGGCAGCAGGAGGTTGACAGCAGATAATAGGCATCAGAAGGTAGACAGCAGATAACAGGCAGCAGGATGCAGACAGCAGATAACAGGCAGCAGAAGGTAGACAGTAGATAACAGGCAGCAGGAGGTAGACAACAGATAACAGGCAGCAGGAGGCAGACAGCACATAACAGGCAGCAGGAGGCAGACAGCAGATAACAGGCAGCAGGAGGTAGACAGTAGATAACAGGCAGCAGGAGGCAGACAGCAGATAACAGGCAGTAGGAGGCAGACATCAGATAGCAGGTAGCAGGAGGTAGACAGCAGATAACAGGTAGCAGGAAGTAGACAGTAAATAACAGGCAGCAGGAGGCAGACAGCAGATAACAGGCAGCAGGAGGCAGACAGCAGATAACAGGCAGCAGTAGGCAGACAGCAGAAAACAGGCAGCAGGAGGTAGACAGCAGATAACATGCAGAAGTAGGCAGACAGCAGATAACAGGTAGCAGGAGGTAGACAGCAGATAACAGGTAGCAGGAGGTAGACAGCAGATAACAGGTAGCAGGAGGTAGACAGCAGATAACAGGTAGCAGGAGGTAGACAGCAGATAACAGGTAGCAGGAGGTAGGCAGCAGATAACAGGTAGCAGGAGGTAGGCAGCAGATAACAGTCAGCAGGAGGTAGACAGCAGATAACAGGTAGCAAAAGGTAGACAGCAGATAACAGGCAGCAGGAGGTATACAGCAGATAACAGGCAGCAGGAGGTAGACAGCAGATAACAGGTAGCAGGAGGTAGGCAGCAGATAACAGGCAGCAGGAGGTAGACAGCAGATAACAAACAGCAGGAGGCAGACAGCAGATAACAGGCAGCAGGAGGTAGACAGCATATAACAGGCAGCAGGAGGTTGACAGAAGATAATAGGCATCAGAAGGTAGACAGCAGATAACAGGCAGCAGGATGCAGACAGCAGATAACAGGCAGCAGGAGGCAGACAGTAGATAACAGGCAGCAGGAGGTAGACAACAGATAACAGGCAGCAGGATGCAGACAGCAGATAACAGGCAGCAGGAGGTAGACAGCAGATAACAGGCAGCAGGATGCAGACAGCAGATAACAGGCAGCAGGATGCAGACAGCAGATAACAGGCAGCAGAAGGTAGACAGTAGATAACAGGCAGCAGGAGGTAGACAGCAGATAACAAACAGCAGGAGGCAGACAGCAGATAACAGGCAGCAGGAGGTAGACAGCATATAACAGGCAGCAGGAGGTTGACAGCAGATAATAGGCATCAGAAGGTAGACAGCAGATAACAGGCAGCAGGATGCAGACAGCAGATAACAGGCAGCAGGAGGCAGACAGTAGATAACAGGCAGCAGGAGGTAGACAACAGATAACAGGCAGCAGGATGCAGACAGCAGATAACAGGCAGCAGGAGGTAGACAGCAGATAACAGGCAGCAGGATGCAGACAGCAGATAACAGGCAGCAGGATGCAGACAGCAGATAACAGGCAGCAGAAGGTAGACAGTAGATAACAGGCAGCAGGAGGTAGACAACAGATAACAGGCAGCAGGAGGCAGACAGCACATAACAGGCAGCAGGAGGCAGACAGCAGATAACAGGCAGCAGGAGGTAGACAGTAGATAACAGGCAGCAGGAGGCAGACAGCAGATAACAGGCAGTAGGAGGCAGACATCAGATAGCAGGTAGCAGGAGGTAGACAGCAGATAACAGGCAGCAGGAAGTAGACAGTAAATAACATTCAGCAGGAGGTAGACAGCAGATAACAGGCAGCAGTAGGCAGACAGCAGAAAACAGGCAGCAGGAGGTAGACAGCAGATAACATGCAGTAGTAGGCAGACAGCAGATAACAGGCAGCAGGAGGTGGACAGCAGATAACAGGCAGCAGGAGGTAGACATCAGATAACAGGCAGCAGGAGGCAGACAGCAGATAACAGGTAGCAGGAAGCAGACAGCAGATAACAGGCAGCAGGATGCAGACAGAAGATAACAGATAGCAGTAGGCAGACAGCAGATAACAGGCAGAAGGAGGTAGACAGCAGACAACAGGCAGCAGGAGGCACACAGCAGATAACAGGCAGCAGGAGGTAGACAGCAGATAACAGGCAGCAGGAGGCAGACAGCAGATAACAAGCAGCACGAGGTAGACAGCAGTTAACAGGCAGCAGGAGGCAGACGGCAGATAACAGGCAGCGGGAGGAAGACAGCAGATAACAGGCAGCAGTAGGTACACAGCAGATAACAGGCAGCAGGAGGCAGACAGTAGATAACAGGCAGCAGGAGGTAGACAGCAGATAACAGGCAGCAGGAGGGAGACAGCAGATAACAGGCAGCAGGAGGCAGACAACAGATAACAGGCAGCAGGAGGCAGACAGCAGATAACAGGCAGCAGGAGGTAGACAGCAGATAACAGGCAGCACGAGGCAGACAGCAGTTAACAAGCAGCAGGAGGCAGACAGCAGATAACAGGCAGCAGGAGGTAGGCAGCAGGAGGTAGGCAGCAGATAACAGGCAGCAGGTGGTAGACAGGAGATAACTGGCAGCAGGAGGTAGACAGCAGATAACAAGCTGCAGGAGGTAGACAGCAGATAACTGGCAGGAGGAGGGAGACAGCAGATAACAGGCAGCACGAGGTATACACCAGTTAATAGGCAGCAGGAGGCAGACGGCAGATAACAGGCAGCAGGAGGTAGACAGCAGATAACAGGCAGCAGTAGGTACACAGCAGATAACAGGCAGCAGGAGGCAGACAGTAGATAACAGTCAGCAGGAGGTAGACAGCAGATAACAGGCAGCAGGAGGTAGACAGCAAATAACAGGCAGCAGTAGGCAGACAGCAGATAACAGGCAGCAGTAGACAGACAGCAGATAATAGGCAGCAGTATGCAGACAGCAGATAACTGGCAGCAGTAGGCAGACAGCAGATAACAGGCAGCAGTAGGCAGACAGCAGATAACTGGCAGCAGTAGGCAGACAACAGATAACAGGCAGCAGTAGGCAGACAGCAGATAACAGGCAGCAGTAGGCAGACAGCAGATAACAGGTAGCAGTAGGCAGACAGCAGATAACAGGTAGCAGTAGGCAGACAGCAGATAACAGGCAGCAGTAGGCAGACAGCAGATAACTGGCAGCAGGAGGTAGACAGCAGATAACAGGCAGCAGGAGCTAGCATGTGAGTAGGAGGCATCAAGCAGATTTCTGGTCGCGAGGAAGCAGGAACCAGCAGGTGAGGAAGTAAGAGGAAACAGGAGGCAGAAATTGACTAAAAAAGTAGGATAAATGTGAGACAACTGGAAGAAATGGAAAGCAGAAAGGAGGAAGGAAGAGTAGGCAGCAGGAAGGTGGGAGAGGAAGCAGTATGAGGAAGGAAGAGACAGCAGAAGAAAAACTAACGAATGATATCATCAGTGAAGGGAGAAAGGGAGGGAGGGAGAGAAGGGAGGGAGGGAGGGAGAGAAGGGAGGGAGGGAAGGACGATAGGGAGAAGAGGTAAGATAGTGAGATAAGGGAGAGCAAAATGAAGAGTGAGAGAAAAAAGGAGGGACATAAAAAGGAAAGGAGAGAAGGAAGAAAGACAAGGCAATAATGGAAGTAAATCTGAAGAGAGGGAAAAGAGAAGCAAAGAGTTAAAGAAGGGTCGAGAGGAGAGACAGGAATATATATACACACACACACACACACACACACATATATATATATATGTATATATATATATATATATATGTCTCATAAACACGCTAAGATAACAGGGATATCTTGCTACTCCTACTTACACTTTGGTCACACTTCACAGACACGCACATGCATATATATATATACATACATCTAGGTTTTTCTCTTTTTTCTAAATAGCTCTTGTTCTTTTTTATTTCTTCTATTGTCCATGGGGAAGTGGAAAAGAATCTTTCCTCCGTAAGCCATGCGTGTCGTATGAGGCGACTAAAATGCCGGGAGCAATGGGCTAGTAACCCCTTCTCCTGTATACAATTACTAAAAAAGAGAAGAAGAAAAACTTTATAAAACTGGGTTGCTTAAATGTGCGTGGATGTAGTGCGGATGACAAGAAACAGATGATTGCTGATGTTATGAATGAAAAGAAGTTGGATGTCCTGGCCCTAAGCGAAACAAAGCTGAAGGGGGTAGGAGAGTTTCAGTGGGGGGAAATAAATGGGATTAAATCTGGAGTATCTGAGAGAGTTAGAGCAAAGGAAGGGGTAGCAGTAATGTTAAATGATCAGTTATGGAAGGAGAAAAGAGAATATGAATGTGTAAATTCAAGAATTATGTGGATTAAAGTAAAGGTTGGATGCGAGAAGTGGGTCATAATAAGCGTGTATGCACCTGGAGAAGAGAGGAATGCAGAGGAGAGAGAGAGATTTTGGGAGATGTTAAGTGAATGTATAGGAGCCTTTGAACCAAGTGAGAGAGTAATTGTGGTAGGGGACTTGAATGCTAAAGTAGGAGAAACTTTTAGAGAGGGTGTGGTAGGTAAGTTTGGGGTGCCAGGTGTAAATGATAATGGGAGCCCTTTGATTGAACTTTGTATAGAAAGGGGTTTAGTTATAGGTAATACATATTTTAAGAAAAAGAGGATAAATAAGTATACACGATATGATGTAGGGCGAAATGACAGTAGTTTGTTGGATTATGTATTGGTAGATAAAAGACTGTTGAGTAGACTTCAGGATGTACATGTTTATAGAGGGGCCACAGATATATCAGATCACTTTCTAGTTGTAGCTATACTGAGAGTAAAAGGTAGATGGGATACAAGGAGAATAGAAGCATCAGGGAAGAGAGAGGTGAAGGTTTATAAACTAAAAGAGGAGGCAGTTAGGGTAAGATATAAACAGCTATTGGAGGATAGATGGGCTAATGAGAGCATAGGCAATGGGGTCGAAGAGGTATGGGGTAGGTTTAAAAATGTAGTGTTAGAGTGTTCAGCAGAAGTTTGTGGTTACAGGAAAGTGGGTGCAGGAGGGAAGAGGAGCGATTGGTGGAATGATGATGTAAAGAGAGTAGTAAGGGAGAAAAAGTTAGCATATGAGAAGTTTTTACAAAGTAGAAGTGATGCAAGGAGGGAAGAGTATATGGAGAAAAAGAGAGAAGTTAAGAGAGTGGTGAAGCAATGTAAAAAGAGAGCAAATGAGAGAGTGGGTGAGATGTTATCAACAAATTTTGTTGAAAATAAGAAAAAGTTTTGGAGTGAGATTAACAAGTTAAGAAAGCCTAGAGAACAAATGGATTTGTCAGTTAAAAATAGGAGAGGAGAGTTATTAAATGGAGAGTTAGAGGTATTGGGAAGATGGAAGGAATATTTTGAGGAATTGTTAAATGTTGATGAAGATAGGGAAGCTGTGATTTCGTGTATAGGGCAAGGAGGAATAACATCTTGTAGGAGTGAGGAAGAGCCAGTTGTGAGTGTGGGGGAAGTTCGTGAGGCAGTAGGTAAAATGAAAGGGGGTAAGGCAGCCGGGATTGATGGGATAAAGATAGAAATGTTAAAAGCAGGTGGGGATATAGTTTTGGAGTGGTTGGTGCAATTATTTAATAAATGTATGGAAGAGGGTAAGGTACCTAGGGATTGGCAGAGAGCATGCATAGTTCCTTTGTATAAAGGCAAAGGGGATAAAAGAGAGTGCAAAAATTATAGGGGGATAAGTCTGTTGAGTGTACCTGGTAAAGTGTATGGTAGAGTTATAATTGAAAGAATTAAGAGTAAGACGGAGAATAGGATAGCAGATGAACAAGGAGGCTTTAGGAAAGGTAGGGGGTGTGTGGACCAGGTGTTTACAGTGAAACATATAAGTGAACAGTATTTAGATAAGGCTAAAGAGGTCTTTGTGGCATTTATGGATTTGGAAAAGGCGTATGACAGGGTGGATAGGGGGGCAATGTGGCAGATGTTGCAAGTGTATGGTGTAGGAGGTAGGTTACTGAAAGCAGTGAAGAGTTTTTACGAGGATAGTGAGGCTCAAGTTAGAGTATGTAGGAAAGAGGGAAATTTTTTCCCAGTAAAAGTAGGCCTTAGACAAGGATGTGTGATGTCACCGTGGTTGTTTAATATATTTATAGATGGGGTTGTAAGAGAAGTAAATGCGAGGGTTTTGGCAAGAGGCGTGGAGTTAAAAGATAAAGAATCACACACAAAGTGGGAGTTGTCACAGCTGCTCTTTGCTGATGACACTGTGCTCTTGGGAGATTCTGAAGAGAAGTTGCAGAGATTGGTGGATGAATTTGGTAGGGTGTGCAAAAGAAGAAAATTAAAGGTGAATACAGGAAAGAGTAAGGTTATGAGGATAACAAAAAGATTAGGTGATGAAAGATTGAATATCAGATTGGAGGGAGAGAGTATGGAGGAGGTGAACGTATTCAGATATTTGGGAGTGGACGTGTCAGCGGATGGGTCTATGAAAGATGAGGTGAATCATAGAATTGATGAGGGAAAAAGAGTGAGTGGTGCACTTAGGAGTCTGTGGAAACAAAGAACTTTGTCCTTGGAGGCAAAGAGGGGAATGTATGAGAGTATAGTTTTACCAACGCTCTTATATGGGTGTGAAGCGTGGGTGATGAATGTTGCAGCGAGGAGAAGGCTGGAGGCAGTGGAGATGTCATGTCTGAGGGCAATGTGTGGTGTGAATATAATGCAGAGAATTCGTAGTTTGGAAGTTAGGAGGAGGTGCGGGATTACCAAAACTGTTGTCCAGAGGGCTGAGGAAGGGTTGTTGAGGTGGTTCGGACATGTAGAGAGAATGGAGCGAAACAGAATGACTTCAAGAGTGTATCAGTCTGTAGTGGAAGGAAGGCGGGGTAGGGGTCGGCCTAGGAAGGGTTGGAGGGAGGGGGTAAAGGAGGTTTTGTGTGCGAGGGGCTTGGACTTCCAGCAGGCATGCGTGAGCGTGTTTGATAGGAGTGAATGGAGACAAATGGTTTTTAATACTTGACGTGCTGTTGGAGTGTGAGCAAAGTAACATTTATGAAGGGATTCAGGGAAACCGGCAGGCCGGACTTGAGTCCTGGAGATGGGAAGTACAGTGCCTGCACTCTGAAGGAGGGGTGTTAATGTTGCAGTTTAAAAACTGTAGTGTAAAGCACCCTTCTGGCAAGACAGTGATGGAGTGAATGATGGTGAAAGTTTTTCTTTTTCGGGCCACCCTGCCTTGGTGGGAATCGGCCGGTGTGATAATAAAAAAAATAATAAAAAAAAAATATATATATATAGATGTATATATATATATATATATGTATGTATATATATATATATATATATATACATACAGAGGTATTGGGAAGATGGAGGGAATATTTTGAGGAATTGTTAAATGTTGATGAAGATAGGGAAGCTGTGATTTCGTGTATAGGGCAAGGAGGAACAACATCTTGTAGGAGTGAGGAAGAGCCAGTTGTGAGTGAGGGGGAAGTTCGTGAGGCAGTAGGTAAAATGAAAGGGGGTAAGGCAGCCGGGATTGATGGGATAAAGATAGAAATATTAAAAGCAGGTGGGGATATAGTTTTGGAGTGGTTGGTGCAATTATTTAATAAATGTATGGAAGAGGGTAAGGTACCTAGGGATTGGCAGAGAGCATGCATAGTTCCTTTGTATAAAGGCAAAGGGGATAAAAGAGAGTGCAAAAATTATAGGGGGATAAGTTTGTTGAGTGTACCTGGTAAAGTGCATGGTAGAGTTATTATTGAAAGAATTAAGAGTAAGACGGAGAATAGGATAGCAGATGAACAAGGAGGCTTTAGGAAAGGTAGGGGGTGTGTGGACCAAGTGTTTACAGTGAAACACATAAGCGAACAGTATTTAGATAAGGCTAAAGAGATCTTTGTGGCATTTATGGATTTGGAAAAGGCGTATGACAGGGTGGATAGGGGGGCAATGTGGCAGATGTTGCAGGTGTATGGTGTAGGAGGTAGGTTACTGAAAGCAGTGAAGAGTTTTTACGAGGATAGTGAGGCTCAAGTTAGAGTATGTAGGAAAGAGGGAAATTATTTCCCAGTAAAAGTAGGCCTTAGACAAGGATGTGTGATGTCACCGTGGTTGTTTAATATATTTATAGATGGGGTTGTAAGAGAAGTAAATGCGAGGGTCTTGGCAAGAGGCGTGGAGTTAAAAGATAAAGAATCACACATAAAGTGGGAGTTGTCACAGTTGCTCTTTGCTGATGACACTGTGCTCTTTGGAGATTCTGAAGAGAAGTTGCAGAGATTGGTGGATGAATTTAGTAGGGTATGCAAAAGAAGAAAATTAAAAGTGAATACTGGAAAGAGTAAGGTTATATATGGGGATAACAAAAAGATTAGGTGATGAAAGATTGGATATCAGATTGGAGGGAGAGAGTATGGAGGAGGTGAATGTATTCAGATATTTGGGAGTGGACGTGTCATCGGATGGGTCTATGAAAGATGAGGTGAATCATAGAATTGATGAGGGGAAAAGGGTGAGTGGTGCATTAGGAGTCTGTGGAGACAAAGAAATTTGTCCTTGGAGGCAAAGATGGGAATGTATGAGAGTATAGTTTTACCAACGCTCTTATATGGGTGTGAAGCATGGGTGATGAATGTTGCAGCAAGGAGAAGGCTGAAGGCAGTGGAGATGTCATGTCTGAGGGCAATGTGTGGTGTGAATATAATGCAGAGAATTCGTAGTTTGGAAGTTAGGAGGAGGTGCAGGATTACCAAAACTGTTGTCCAGAGGGCTGAGGAAGGGTTGTTGAGGTGGTTCGGACATGTAGAGAGAATGGAGCGAAACAGAATGACTTCAAGAGTGTATCAGTCTGTAGTGGAAGGAAGGCGGGGTAGGGGTCGGCCTAGGAAAGGTTGGAGGGAGGGGGTAAAGGAGGTTTTGTGTGCGAGGGGCTTGGACTTCCAGCAGGCATGCGTGAGCGTGTTTGATAGGAGTGAATGGAGACAAATGGTTTTTAATACTTGACGTGCTGTTGGAGTGTGAGCAAAGTAACATTTATGAAGGGATTCAGGAAAACCGGCAGGCCGGACTTGAGTCCTGGAGATGGGAAGTACAGTGCCTGCACTCTGAAGGAGGGGTGTTAATGTTGCAGTTTAAAAACTGTAGTGTAAAGCACCCTTCTGGCAAGACAGTGATGGAGTGAATGATGGTGAAAGTTTTTCTTTTTCGGACCACCCTGCCTTGGTGGGAATCGGCCAGTGTGATATAAATATATATATATATATATATATATATATATATATATATATATATATATATATATATATATATATATATATATATATATATATATATATATATACATATATCGCACAGCAAGACTGTGTATGTGTGTGTAAACACAATTTTAATTACACATTACTAGTCACATTAGCAGAGTAATGTTGATGGTGTCCCGTCTTGTGTGTTTATTAACTGCAAAGTGTCGTATAATTCCAATGTTTCCAGCAGTTGTATCCGATAATTCCTCCTCACAGAGCCCACCACTTCACGCACACTTCATCACTTCACGCACACTTCATCACTTCACGCACACTTCATCACTTCACGCACACTTCATCACTTCTTCAATTATTTTCGTAAAATTTTCCATTTAATCACTGGAATATCACTTTGAAGGTTATTTATTTTTCTGGATATAATGGTCATCATGAACACTGCAAACCTACGTGAACTTTGAGTTGGTAATGACTGATGATACAAGCTTCCTTCATCAGTTCTCACAGGTCTTTCTCGTCCACATGATCCCTAGATTCTTCACTCATTTATTATCATTTTTCTCTATTGTCATTTATTCAGTTCTTTTATTTTTCGTGTTTAGAATACGTAATACGTGTTTTTTTTCTAAATTCCATTAAATCGCTAAAAAATGCAAGGACAATTTTCTCATAGAATCTGTGTATACCGCCTCCCATTTTCTTCCCTCTGTCTTCTCCTCCCATGATACTTACACCTACGTTCTCCATCCCATCCAAACCCAGAGCCAGTAACAGAAGCCCCACCGCGAAGTGGATGACTGAAGGATAATAACGTTGTAAACACACGCAGTCAGAATCGCGAACATGAGCGGTGAACTAAAGAACAGAGTAATAGATAAACAACCAGACATCATGGTTCTCACAGAGACAAAAACTCTAGGGACTAGTAAGTAATGCATTTTTTTTCTGAAGGAATCCCTCACAGTCAGAAGATGAAAGAGACACACAGGGTGGGGCAGCATGTGGTGTTGTGAAATTTAAAAATTCAAGAGGTGAGAGGGAAGGACATGGAGTGGGAGAGGGAGGAGCCGTAAAAAAAAAGCATGAGGAGAACTGGAAGCAAAAGGGATTGGAAATGAGAAGGATTGGAAATGAGAGGTATTTGAAATTAAAAGGATTGGAAATAAGAGGGAGTGAAAATTAAATGGATTGGAAAAGAGAGGGACTGGAAATGAGAGGGACTGGAAAGAGGGCTGAAGTGCATGTTTATGGAGGATGAATAAATTGGAAAGAGGGGAAGAGGAATTTGAATGGTGGGGTGAGATTAGGGGAATGGGAGGGGTGGATATGAGGGAGAGACGTATGTAGAGGGGTATAGTGGGGGAGTGGGATGAGGGGGGGAACATGAGATGGGGTGAGGGGTAAGCAGGATGTGGGTTAGTGTACGTGTATTAGCATGTTCATGTGTGTACACATTTATGCCCATGTGTACACGTATGTGTGTAGGCACATGTCCTCACGTAAATGTAGTTGAGGGGTGTCAAATCACAGCTCCTGGCCTCAAATCTTAAAAATGATGCACTCACTCACAAGGTACGACTACCATACCTATTCCCAAAACTGTGTGAGTTACATATCTCCAGCACCTCTTGGCGTGTGCGCTTGTGCGCGTGAGGCCTCTCCTCGCAGCGGGAGGCGCAGGCACACAGCGTTGTGTGGAAGCTTTAAGAGTAAATATCACCCATTTTGTAAGGCTGAGCGTGAAGACACCTTCTTTGTCAGGGTAAATATTACTGCTCTCTACCTCACCACCTTCAAAAAACCTACCCTCCCAGAGTTCTATAATGACGCACCTCAACCATCATCACCCCACTTTCTTTCCCCCCGTCCCTCCCTCTTCTTTTTCTCCCTCCTTTTACCTCCAACCTCCTCTCTAACTCCTCTTCTACCCTTACTCCTGCACATCTCCCACACTCTCCTGAGCGCTCGCTATAAACACACACCCTAGTCTTACTTCCTTCCCTCTCTTCCGCCTCCTGGTCTCTCTCCTCCTCCTCTTTCTCTTCCTCCTCTTCTACTCTTACCATACATACTGAGAGGTTGTCGAGGGGAAAAAATGCGCAGTAAATGCAAAAATTATCAAACCCTAGCAAGAATATCATTTAATATCTAAAATAAACTATTACTCTCTATCTCTATATCTTTTCCATTTGCCAAGTTATCTCCAGAGTGCGTGCGAGAGAGCTTCAAGGAAGCAGCGTGAGTGCAGGTGAGTGCATGAGTGAATAAGTGAGTGATATAGAGAGTAAGGTCATGAGTGTGTATCTGAGTAAACGACTGGATAAGTCCTACGAGTTGACAAATTGGTATAATTGTGAGGGAATGCGTAAACTAGTGCGTGAATGAATGAAGGAATGCATGAACTAGTGCGTGAATGAATGAAGGAATGCGTAAACTAATGCGTGAATGAATGAAGGAATGCATGAACTAGTGCGTGAATGAATGAAGGAATGCATGAACTAGTGCGTGAATGAATGAAGGAATGCATGAACTAGTGCGTGAATGAATGAAGGAATGCGTAAACTAGTGCGTGAATAAATGAAGGAATGCGTAAACTGGTACATTGTTGAATGAAGGAATGCGTAAATTAGAACCTAAGTGAATTGCGTAAACTAATATATTTTTGTTTACATTTAGTTCATAGTCGTTCAGCTGTTACTGCTGTTGTTCAATCTCCAAATGTTCTTCGCTCTACATGTTCACCCCATTTATTGTTCACTCCTTACCTGTTAGT
>NC_091351.1:12160908-12190908 GCF_038502225.1 Cherax quadricarinatus
TTACAGTTGTTACAGTTGTTACAGTTGTTACAGTTGTTACAGTTGTTACAGTTGTTACAGTTGTTACAGCTGTTACAGTTGTTACAGTTGTTACAGTTGTTACAGTTGTTACAGTTGTTACAGTTGTTACAGTTGTTACAGTTGTTACAGTTGTTACAGTTGTTACAGCTGTTACAGCTGTTACAGTTGTTACAGTTGTTACAGTTGTTACAGTTGTTACAGTTGATACAGTTGTTACAGTTGTTACAGTTGTTACAGTTGTTACAGCTGTTACAGTTGTTACAGTTGTTACAGTTGTTACAGTTGTTACAGTTGTTACAGTTGTTACAGTTGTTACAGTTGTTACAGTTGTTACAGCTGTTACAGTTGTTACAGTTGTTACAGTTGTTACAGTTGTTACAGTTGTTACAGTTGTTACAGTTGTTACAGTTGTTACAGCTGTTACAGTTGTTACAGTTGTTACAGTTGTTACATTTGTTACAGTTGTTACAGCTGTTACAGTTGTTACAGTTGTTACAGCTGTTACAGTTGTTACAGTTGTTACAGTTGTTACAGCTGTTACAGCTGTTACAGTTGTTACAGTTGTTACAGTTGTTACAGTTGTTACAGTTGTTACAGTTGTTACAGCTGTTACAGTTGTTACAGTTGTTACAGTTGTTACAGTTGTTACAGTTGTTACAGCTGTTACAGCTGTTACAGTTGTTACAGTTGTTACAGTTGTTAGAGTTGTTACAGTTGTTACAGTTGTTACAGTTGTTACAGCTGTTACAGTTGTTACAGTTGTTACAGTTGTTACAGTTGTTACAGTTGTTACAGTTGTTACAGTTGTTACAGCTGTTACAGTTGTTACAGTTGTTACAGTTGTTACAGTTGTTACAGCTGTTACAGTTGTTACAGTTGTTACAGTTGTTACAGTTGTTACAGTTGTTACAGTTGTTACAGTTGTTACAGTTGTTACAGTTGTTACAGCTGTTACAGCTGTTACAGTTGTTACAGTTGTTACAGTTGTTACAGTTGTTACAGTTGTTACAGCTGTTACAGCTGTTACAGTTGTTACAGTTGTTACAGTTGTTACAGTTGTTACAGTTATTACAGTTGTTACAGTTGTTACAGTTGTTACAGTTGTTACAGTTGTTACAGTTGTTACAGTTGTTACAGTTGTTACAGTTGTTACAGCTGTTACAGTTGTTACAGTTGTTACAGTTGTTACAGTTGTTACAGCTGTTATAGTTGTTACAGTTGATACAGTTGTTACAGTTGTTACAGTTGTTACAGCTGTTACAGTTGTTACAGTTGTTACAATTGTTACAGTTGTTACAGCTGTTACAGTTGTTACAGTTGTTACAGTTGTTACAGTTGTTACAGTTGTTACAGTTGTTACAGTTGTTACAGTTGTTACAGCTGTTACAGTTGTTACAGTTGTTACAGTTGTTACAGTTGTTACAGTTGTTACAGTTGTTACAGCTGTTACAGTTGTTACAGTTGTTACAGTTGTTACAGTTGTTACTGCTGTTACAGTTGTTACAGTTGTTACAGTTGTTACAGTTGTTACAGTTGTTACAGTTGTTACAGCTGTTACAGTTGTTACAGTTGTTACAGTTGTTACAGTTGTTACAGCTGTTACAGTTGTTACAGTTGTTACAGTTGTTACAGTTGTTACAGTTGTTACAGCTGTTACAGTTGTTACAGTTGTTACAGTTGTTACAGTTGTTACTGCTGTTACAGTTGTTACAGTTGTTACAGTTGTTACAGTTGTTACAGTTGTTACAGTTGTTACAGCTGTTACAGTTATTACAGTTGTTACAGTTGTTACAGTTGTTACAGTTGTTACAGTTGTTACAGTTGTTACAGTTGTTACAGCTGTTACAGTTGTTACAGTTGTTACAGTTGTTACAGTTGTTACAGCTGTTACAGTTGTTACAGTTGTTACAGTTGTTACAGTTGTTACAGTTGTTACAGCTGTTACAGTTGTTACAGTTGTTACAGTTGTTACAGTTGTTACAGTTGTTACAGCTGTTACAGTTGTTACAGTTGTTACAGTTGTTACAGTTATTACAGTTGTTACAGTTGTTACAGTTGTTACAGTTGTTACAGTTGTTACATTTGTTACAGTTGTTACAGTTGTTACAGTTGTTACAGTTGTTACAGTTGTTACAGTTGTTACAGTTGTTACAGTTGTTACAGCTGTTACAGCTGTTACAGTTGTTACAGTTGTTACAGTTGTTACAGTTGTTACAGTTGTTACAGTTGTTACAGTTGTTACAGCTGTTACAGTTGTTACAGTTGTTACAGTTGTTACAGCTGTTACAGCTGTTACAGTTGTTACAGTTGTTACAGCTGTTACAGTTGTTACAACTGTTACAGTTGTTACAGTTGTTACAGTTGTTACAGTTGTTACAGTTGTTACACTCTCGACGGATCCCAAACATTAGTTTGTTACATGATTCTCATTTTACTGAGTTGTGTGTTTCTGCGTTTGTACTATTCTGCTTTTGTTTACAAAAATATTTAGGTGGGTTGATTCTATAAAATAAGACAAAGGGAAGGTAGTATCAAATATTTCGGTCTTATTCTGTAGCCTTCTTCAGAAAATAAATTATTCATTTTTTTTTAAGATCGTGAGGGTTCGGTAAGTGTTATTTTTCGCAAGTATCAACCAGACTGTGATGGCTATGTGGGCAAGCGGACTGTCAACAGCAATAAACTGGTTAAACAAGCAATGAACAAGGGAAAGGCTGGCCTGCATGTATGTATGATGTATGTATGTATATGTATATATATATATATATATATATATATATATATATATATATATATATATATATATATATATATATATATATATATATATATATATATATATACACACATATATGTGTGTGTGTGTGTGTGTGATGTATCTGAGTGCAATGTGTGGTGTGAATATAATGCAGAGAATTCGTAGTTTGGAAGTTAGGAGGAGGTGCGGGATTACCAAAACTGTTGTCCAGAGGGCTGAGGAAGGGTTGTTGAGGTGGTTCGGACATGTAGAGAGAATGGAGCGAAACAGAATGACTTCGAGAATGTATAAATCTGTAATGGAGGGAAGGCGGGGTAGGGGTAGGCCTAGAAAAGATTGGAGGGAGGGGGTAAAGGAGGTTTTGTCTGCGAGGGGCTTGGACTTCCAGCAAGCATGCGTGAGGGTATTTAATAGGAGTCAGTGGAGACAAATGGTTTTTAATACTTGACGTGCTGTTGGAGTTTGAGCAAAGTAACATTTATGAAGGGAATCAGGGAAACCGGCAGGCCGGACTTGAGTCCTGGAGATGGGAAGTACAGTGCCTGCACTCTGAAGGAGGGGTGTTAATGTTGCAGTTTTATAAACTGTAGTGCAAAGCACCCTTCTGGCAAGACACTGAT
Source organism: Cherax quadricarinatus (assembly GCF_038502225.1). Classification (NCBI taxonomy): domain Eukaryota; kingdom Metazoa; phylum Arthropoda; class Malacostraca; order Decapoda; family Parastacidae; genus Cherax; species Cherax quadricarinatus. Next base: position 12,164,308 of record NC_091351.1, read on the forward strand.
GGAATGAATGAGATGAAAGTTTTTCTTTTTCGCCCGATTCCCACCCTGCCGATGTGAAAGCTGGCTGCCTTGGATCAACGTCTAGCGTGAGCTGGGCGCCAAGGTATTGGTCCAGTGTGGTGAGGATGGTAAAGCACTGCGTACCTTGTTCCAAGGTTCGTGGGTTCGAGTCTCCTTCGGCCAGATATCAGTGTTTGTGTATATTTCGCCTGCGAATTCCTTGCATATATGTATACACACACACACACACACACACACACACACACACACACACACACACACACACACACACACACACACACACACACACACATATATATATATATATATATATATATATATACACTGATATCTGGCCGAAGGAGACTCGAACATATGAACCTTGGAACAAGGTATACAGTGATTTACCATCCTCACCACACTGGACCAATACCTTGGCGCCCAGCTCACGCTCAACAGTTTTGGTAATCCCGCACCTCCTCCTAACTTCCAAACTACGAATTCTCTGCATTATATTCACACCACACATTGCCCTCAGATACAACATCTCCACTGCCTCCAGCCTTCTCCTCTTTGCAACATTCATCACCAATGCTTCACACCCATATAAGATCGTTGGTAAAACTATACTCTTATATATTCCTTTCTTTGCTTCCAAGGAGAAAGTTCTTTGTCTCCACAGATTCCTAAGTGCACCGCTCACCCTTTTCCCCTCATCAATTCTATGATTCACCTCATCTTTCATAGACCCATCCGCTGACACGTCCACTCTCAAATATCTGAATACATTTACTTCCTCCATACTCTCTCCCTCCAATCTGATATCCAATCTCTCGTCACCTAATCTTTTTAACCTCATAACTTTACTCTTTCCTATATTCACTTTTAATCTTCTTCTTTTACATACTCTTTAAATTCATCCACCAACCTCTGCAACTTCTCTTCAGAATCTCCCAAGAGCACAGTGTCATCAGCAAAGAGCAACTGTGACAACTCCCACTTTATGTGTGATTCTTTATCTTTTAACTCCACGCCTCTTGCCAAGACCCTCGCATTTACTTCTCTTACAACCCCATCTATAAATATATTAAACAACCACGGTGACATCACACATTCTTGTCTAAGGCCTACTTTTACTGGGAAATAATTTCCATCTTTCCTACATACTCTAACTTGAGCCTCACTATCCTCGTAAAAACTCTTCACTGCTTTCAGTAACCTACCTCCTACACCATACACCTGCAACATCTGCCACATTGCCCCCCTATCCACCCTGTCATACGCCTTTTTCAAATCCATAAAAGCCACAAAAACGTCTTCAGCCTTATCTAAATACTGTTCACCTAAGTGTTTCACTGTAAACACTTGGTCTACACACTCCCTACCTTATGCAAATATCGCAAACCAAGCGATACAGGATGCAAAACAACCACGGGAAGAGTAGAATGATAGTTCTAGGCCTCTCATGTTGCAACCACCACATCATCAAGAGCTTGTTAAGCTCCTGATGACGTGAAGACGTCCTTTGGGATCGCATTTGCTTGGGCATCCTCCTCTTTTCTGCAACTTTGCAAGCTCCTGATGTGTTGAGTGCAACACGAAAGGCCTAGAGCTATCATTGTACTCCCTCAGTGGTTGTTTATATATATATATATATATATATATATATATATATATATATATATATATATATATATATATATATATTATTTACACATATGTATACACATACACATAAGCACACACACACACACACACACACACACACACACACACACACACACACACACACACACACACACACACACACACACACACACACAAGGATTACTGCGTCTGGCCGAAACTAGCTTAAGAGGTTTGGCAGCCTCGCAAGAAGCCAGCTACACTCTCGGTGCTCTAGACCACCACATCATTGTGACAGACAATTCGCCTGTGGGACTCAAAGGTGATAATGTCAGATCTCACATCCAGGGATGACACCAGTGTCACTATCACTACCACAAGGAGAATGACGGGTTGGATAACTAGCACCTTCAAAACAAGAGATGCCAAGCCAATTATGGTCCTGTAAGTCACGTGCTTTCCCTAGGCTGGAATGTTCTTATACTCTAACAACCCAGTTTAAGGCAGACAGTATTCAGATCTGGAAAATGTGTAGAGAGCCTTCACTGCTCGAGTAAATTCGTAGAGAATCCTTTCCTAAATCTGCCTTCTGAAATCACTCCCTACGAAAGCAAAAGGCTCGATAGACGGTGAAAAATATCCCCAGTGAAACGAAGGGTTGCCGTGAGTACACTAAGAGATAAGTGTAAGGGGTTCAAGGCTTTTCAGTAACCCTCTTCATGTATAAGGCCAATTACCAGCGGACCTTATTGATGTCTTCAAGATGGATTTGATAAGTTCCTCAAGTTAGTTCCTGATCAGCCAGGCTGTGGTGCTTACGCTGGAGTGCGTGTGGCCAGCATCAAGAACCTGGTTGATCCGGCCGTCAACCAAAACTTAACTAATGTTCATAGACACATTGTTCACAAACAAACTTGAACAGATTTCTACTCTGGCTAAAATAAATCGCAAATGTTAAGTTGATGAACTCTGTTCACACTCAAACCGCTGTTCAAATTTAACATTGTTCATATTGTCACCTTTGTTCTCATACAGTTGTTCCCATTTCCACCAACGTATGATTTTTTTTTATTCCACTGTTGTTCAGATATTTATTATTGTTCATTGTCACACCTATTCACTGTTACAACTATTCACACGTTGACTACTGTTCATACTACCAGCGCGTTGTTCAATCACAGCTGTTCACACTCTGACATGTTCAAATTTAACTCACCTATTAAAAATAACTCAGATATACATGCTCAAATTCTCCCCCTACCCCACTACCCCCTACCCCCCTTCCCCCTACCCCCCTACCCCCTACCCCCCTACCCCCTTACCCCCCACCACCGGCAACCTGTAACCCCCCCTCTAAAGTTTGAAAGGGGGGTGAGGGGAAGGGGGGTGAGGGGAAGGAGGGTGAGGAGAAGGGGGGTGAGGGGAAGGGGGGCAGTGCATTGGGGTGAGAGGCAGATAGCCAATACAATAAGAAAAAATATGCCTCAAGGCCATTAACCCCATAACTCAGGAGGATAATGGCGCTGGCCTTTAAAGCTGCCTTCTGTCTCACCCATTCGGATTTAACGCTTTCTGGTAATAATAATAACAGTAATAATATTAATAATATACTATATATACAATTGTGTATATATACATATATATATATATATATATATATATATATATATATATATATATATATATATATATATATATATATATATATATATATATATATATATATATATATATATATATATATATATATATATATATATATATATATATATATATATATATATATATATATATATACATATATATATATATATATATATATATATATATATATATATATATATATATATATATATACATATATATATATATATATATATATATATATATATATATATATATATATATATATATATATATATATATATATATGCATCTGTGTATATACACAAGTATATACATGTCATCTGTTATTGTTAATTTACGTTGAGAGAGAACGATAACTAGATAGATAGATAGATAGATTGGTAGATAGATACAGATAGATAGATAGATAGATAGACAGACAGACAGACAGATAGATAGATAGATAGATAGATAGATAGATAGATAGATAGATAGATAGATAGATAGATGGAGAGAGAGAGAGAGAGAGAGAGAGAGAGAGAGAGAGAGAGAGAGAGAGAGAGAGAGAGAGAGAGAGAGAGAGAGAGAGAGAGAGAGAGAGAGAGAGAGAGCAGGTCAGTAATCAATACTAGAGTATAGCACACAGTTTCTGGACCTTGTACACTCCCTGGTACACTGTTACGCTACTTCCACCTGGTACAATGTGCACATTATTCACCTGGTACAATGTGCACATTGTTCCATCTGGTACAATGTACACATTGTTCCACCTGGTACAATGTACACATTGTTCCACCTCGTACAATGTGCACATTGTTCCACTTGGTACAATGTGCATATTTTTCCACATGGTATAATGTGTATATTGTTCCACCTGGTATAATGTGCATATTGTTCCACCTGGCAAAATGTGCATATTGTTCCACGTGTTATAATGTGCATATTGTTCCACACTGTATAATGTGCATATTGTTCCACATGGTATAATGTGCATATTGTTCCACCTGGCAAAATGTGCATATTGTTCCACGTGTTATAATGTGCATATTGTTCCACATGGTATAATGTGCATATTGTTCCACCTGGTATAATGTGCATATTGTTCCACCTCTGAAAATCCTAAAGTCACCCTACCCCTGGGGTAAGCAGAGTGCATACCCCACCACGCACAGTACCTGCCACATCAGGTCCAGTACCTGCCACATCAGGTTCAGTGCCACCCATGTAAACTAATGTAGTGCCTACCCCATCAATTCTACTACCCACGTCAACTAATACCATCATTTGTACCACTCGTGGAAACTCACAGACAGTGGTGGCGCCATGGGGATTCACCCCCACCCCATAATTTCCATCATCCCTCCATAATTTCTATCATCCTCCCATAACTTAGATCATCCCTCCATAATTTCCATCATCCTCCATTATTTAAATCACCAATCTATAATTTAAAGCATCACCCCATAATTTCTATCATCCCCCATAATTCCCATCCTCCCCCCATAATTTAAATCCTCACCCCATAATTTCCATCAGCCCTCCCCTCCCAGGATGGAAATATTCTTGCAGTTTAAACTAAGTCTCTGATGCAAGTCCCCACCAACACCAGATATGGGTCAGTAGGTACAGTAGGTACACATCAAGGCTTCTCAGTGTTCCTATGTACAGATAATGGAGCAAGTGGGCGTGGGACACAACCCTCACTAGTGATAACACCCAGAACTATACCCAGCGTGATCAAAACTGCAGGGCAACTGGGAGACTCAGGTCCTCAAGAGGTTCTCGGGTACCTATTTAAGTAATTACCTCAAATGGACTACTACGACTACTGTTATAATTAATAGTACTACTACTGCTACTGCTGCTACTACTACTAGTATTAGTGGTAGAATTAGCTATATGACAATAAGATATCAATTCAGGAGGATATTTAAAACGTCTGGTGGTATAAGAATATAAATGGCGAGGGTAGTGGTAAACAACACGAGGACCAGGAGATGCTGCTGCGATAAAGACAGAGATCACCGAGGGAGGAGAACTCTGAGGGAGTGGAGACGAACTCTGAGAGAGTGGAGACGAACTCTGAGAGAGTGGAGACGAACTCTGAGAGGGGAGACGAACTCTGAGGGTGGAGACGAACTCTGAGAGTGGAGACAAACTCTGAGAGAGTGGAGGAGAACTCTAAGAGAGTGGAAGAGAACTCTAAGAGAGTGGATCGCATTAGCAGAACTCATCACATCTTTTAATTAGTTCCTGCCAGCTATGTAATTAACGATGTTACTGTATATAATACTAACATTTCCATTCTCTCGCCAGAGAGTCAGTGAAAAATGAATCGCTTTCTGATGGCAAGCAAGAACACAGAAGCAAGAACACAGAAGCAAGAACACAGAAGCAAGAACACAGAAGCAAGAACACAGAAGCAAGAACACAGAAGCAAGAACACAGAGCAAGAACACAGAAGCAAGAACACAGAATCAAGAGCACAGAAGCAAGAACACAGAAGCAAGAACACAGAGCAAGAACACAGAAGCAAGAACACAGAATCAAGAGCACAGAAGCAAGAGCACAGAAGCAAGAACACAGAAGCAAGAACACAGAGCAAGAACACAGAAGCAAGAACACAGAAGCAAGAACACAGAAGCAAGAACACAGAAGCAAGAACACAGAAGCAAGAACACAGAAGCAAGAACACAGAAGCAAGAACACAGAAGCAAGAACACAGAAGCAAGAACACAGAAGCAAGAACACAGAAGCAAGAACACAGAGCAAGAACACAGAAGCAAGAACACAGAATCAAGAGCACAGAAGCAAGAACACAGAAGCAAGAACACAGAAGCAAGAACACAGAAGCAAGAGCACAGAAGCAAGAACACAGAAGCAAGAGCACAGAAGCAAGAACACAGAAGCAAGAAAACAGAAGCAAGAACACAGAAGCAAGAACACAGAAGCAAGAACACAGAAGCAAGAACACAGAAGCAAGAACACAGAAGCAAGAACACAGAAGCAAGAACACAGAAGCAAGAACACAGAAGCAAGAACACAGAAGCAAGAACACAGAAGCAAGAACACAGAAGCAAGAACACAGAGCAAGAACACAGAAGCAAGAACACAGAATCAAGAGCACAGAAGCAAGAACACAGAAGCAAGAACACAGAAGCAAGAACACAGAAGCAAGAGCACAGAAGCAAGAACACAGAAGCAAGAGCACAGAAGCAAGAACACAGAAGAAAACAGAAGCAAGAACACAGAAGCAAGAACACAGAAGCAAGAACACAGAAGCAAGAACACAGAAGCAAGAACACAGAAGCAAGAACACAGAAGCAAGAACACAGAAGCAAGAACACAGAAGCAAGACCACGGAAGCAAGACCACAGAAGCAAACACAGAAGCAAGAACACAGACGCAATAACACAGAGCAAGAACACAGAAGCAAGAACACAGAATCAAGAGCACAGAAGCAAGAACACAGAAGCAAGAACACAGAAGCAAGAACACAGAAGCAAGAGCACAGAAGCAAGAACACAGAAGCAAGAGCACAGAAGCAAGAACACAGAAGCAAGAAAACAGAAGCAAGAACACAGAAGCAAGAACACAGAAGCAAGAACACAGAAGCAAGAACACAGAAGCAAGAACACAGAAGCAAGAACACAGAAGCAAGAACACAGAAGCAAGAACACAGAAGCAAGAACACAGAAGCAAGAACACAGAAGCAAGAACACAGAAGCAAGAACACAGAAGCAAGAACACAGAAGCAAGAACACAGAAGCAAGAACACAGAAGCAAGAACACAGAAGCAAGAGCACAGAAGCAAGAACACAGAAGCAAGAACACAGAAGCAAGAACACAGAAGCAAGAGCACAGAAGCAAGAGCACAGAAGCAAGAGCACAGAAGCAAGAGCACAGAAGCAAGAGCACAGAAGCAAGAACACAGAAGCAAGAGCACAGAAGCAAGAACACAGAAGCAAGAACACAGAAGCAAGAACACAGAAGCAAGAACACAGAAGCAAGAACACAGAAGCAAGAACACAGAAGCAAGAACACAGAAGCAAGAACACAGAAGCAAGAACACAGAAGCAAGAACACAGAAGCAAGAACACAGAAGCAAGAACACAGAAGCAAGAACACAGAAGCAAGAACACAGAAGCAAGAACACAGAAGCAAGAACACAGAAGCAAGAACACAGAAGCAAGAGCACAGAAGCAAGAGCACAGAAGCAAGAACACAGAAGCAAGAGCACAGAAGCAAGAGCACAGAAGCAAGAGCACAGAAGCAAGAACACAGAAGCAAGAGCACAGAAGCAAGAGCACACAAGGAAGATGCAGAAAAGATGATGTTTCAGCCAGCAGCTGGTGCAGTGTGAGTATGATGTCGTCACATTGTTCCAGACTGTGGAACAGAACTCTTCCCCAGGCTGAGGGAATGACCACCTCAAACCTACATCTTTGAGGGTGATGGACTGAATACTCCGTCTTTACATCTCTACTGCTTCTGCTCCCTCCTCTGTATCCGACTGACGAAGTCTACTGTGTAGGCGAAATGGTTCGAAATAACGATGCCTAACTGCTGCATATATTTCTTACTTATCAGCAGGTGCAGTGGCGAAGGCAGCTGCTAACTCCACTGATCAATGAACTGTCTCTGGATATTCATTCAGATATAAACCTGTTCCCAGATAATGGATTACGCTAACCAGTTCTAAAAAGTATCCCTCACGTGTGTATGATAACACAGACCAAATCATTTAAGAACAGCAAGCATGAGGAGAACTCTTGGTTGGAATATTCTGCTGTGCAGGCTTCAGCATATTGCTTTGCCGTCGCCACTTTAGTCAGGGGAACTGGGGTCGTAGTGAGTCTGCTTGCACTCAGACAGTGGTAGAATATTTTAAACACAATCCAGAAGTTGTGCAGCTTTTTTTTTCCGACTCAGCTGTGCTCGACATTTTTATGACAAAACAGAGGGAGTTTAACTCTTCAAAACATCCAAGAGAATCCAAGAGGCTGTTCGGCTGTCAACGATAACGTTATCAGCAATTTTAGCAAGCCTACTAGACATCATGAGACCTTCAAATACACGCAGGATAACAGAATCAAGGGTCGTGTTCAGTCTCATTGATAAGTCACTCGTAATCATTCTTACAATCATGAAGATTATACTGCCAATCACTACAGTGTAAAAAAAAGAATCAGTAGAAAACATTATTGTAATCGATCTGTAATGTACACTAAGAAAAACAGGTCGCTTACTCTGTAAACAGAGTCCGTCCCCCTTGGTTCCCCTTCCACCATGATAGCCACCCTTGAGGGCACCCCTCTCCCCTTCCATAGTATAGAAATTCTGGCGCCGCCTCTGGACATACACAGACCTAATATACTCCTAGCTGGTATACACCATAGATCAGCTTCTCTGAATGGTTGTATTAACAAGGTTAGAGCCGGGAGTCTTAGTATTATATACTACCCTTCAACTTTAACTCTCTAACTCATTACCCAGTCTAACTTCTGCTGGACCTTTGTACGTAGTTGTACATAGTTGTACACAAGTTTAGGTATTTGGAATACAAGTTGATACGAAGTTATATTGTGTATTCTGTAATTCCTCATTTCTGATTGAACTTTAACTGCGCTAAGCTGAATTAATTGACAGATGTGTGTGTGGATAGAGTGGACTCAGTCTCAACCCACACGGTGTTAACAAAATCATCTATTATTATTATTATTATTATTATTATTATTATTATTATTATTATTCATTTTACATTGGCTTTATTTTTAATTGTGTTTTTACTGTTTTTTTAGATCCCTCGAAGGGAGACTATTTGGTTGCCTACTTTTTTTCTTCTTCCTTCGACTTTTCGATTTTATTTCGGTCTAACTCGAGAACAACTCACTTGATCGTATTTAAATTTCGAACGAGGATCAGATTCTATGAACAACTGGCATGTGCAGGTGACCTGTGACCAAAGTTACTGAAGCCATCATCACCAGCATCCTGGCATGGCTGGGATAACTTCCAGCATCCTGGCATGGCTGGGATAACTTCCAGCATCCTGGCATGGCTGGGATAACTTCCAGCATCCTGGCATGGCTGGGATAACTTCCAGCATCCTGGCATGGCTGGGATAACTTACAGCATCCTGGCATGGCTGGGATAACTTCCAGCATCCTGGCATGGCTGGGATAACTTCCAGCATCCTGACATGGCTGGGATAACTTGCAGCATCCTGACATGGCTGGGATAACTTCCAGCATCCTGGCATGGCTGGGATAACTTCCAGCATCCTGACATGGCTGGGATAACTTGCAGCATCCTGGCATGGCTGGGATAACTTCCAGCATCCTGGCATGGCTGGAATAACTTGCAGCATCCTGACATGGCTGGGATAACTTGCAGCATCCTGACATGGCTGGGATAACTTGCAGCATCCTGGCATGGCTGGGATAACTTCCAGCATCCTGGCATGGCTGGGATAACTTCCAGCATCCTGACATGGCTGGGATAACTTGCAGCATCCTGGCATGGCTGGGATAACTTCCAGCATCCTGGCATGGCTGGGATAACTTTCAGCATCCTGGCATGGCTGGGATAACTTCCAGCATCCTGACATGACTGGGATAACTTGCAGCATCCTGGCATGGCTGGGATAACTTCCAGCATCCTGGCATGGCTGGGATAACTTCCAGCATCCTGGCATGGCTGGGATAACTTGCAGCATCCTGACATGGCTGGGATAACTTGCAGCATCCTGGCATGGCTGGGATAACTTCCAGCATCCTGGCATGGCTGAGATAACTTCCAACATCCTGGCATGGCTGGGATAACTTCCAGCATCCTGACATGGCTGGGATAACTTCCAGCATCCTGGCATGGCTGGGATAACTTCCAGCATCCTGGCATGGCTGGGATAACTTCCAGCATCCTGGCATGTCTGGGATAACTTCCAGCATCCTGGCATGGCTGGGTAACTTCCAGCATCCTGGCATGGCTGGGATAACTTCCAGCATCCTGGCATGTCTGGGATAACTTCCAGCATCCTGGCATGGCTGGGATAACTCCAAGCATCCTGGCATGGCTGGGATAACTTCCAGCATCCTGGCATGGCTGGGATAACTTCCAGCATCCTGGCATGGCTGGGATAACTTCCAGCATCCTGGCATGGCTGGGATAACTTCAAGCATCCTGGCATGGCTGGGATAACTTCCAGCATCCTCAGTGGCGGAGCTTCAATCTATCAAACAAGATATCTCACAATGCAGTGATGCTGCTGAGTGACACTCGGGAGTATTGGTGCACATCTGAATATTTTATGTGTAAAATTGTGTGAAATCTATATTCCTGTTTAATCACGATCAAAATATATGTGTCTGACTGAAGCATCTTACGTCCAGGATCCCCATCTACCTAGACAAGGAAATGGTTATAATCATAACCATAATTTTTAAAATGGTGGAGGGGTAAGCCAGCTGAAGGCCTCGGTCAGATGATCAAAAGCTCCAGCTGTGGGTCATCATATGACTAAGACCCGCGTCAGGGAACACTTGTCCTGTTTTCTGACAAACATTATATCTACGCACGTCCAGGATAGTTCCCAGTCACTTTAGTTTGTGTGATGGTAAAATTATTACTGAAATAAATATTTCTTTAATCCTTAGACTTATTGGAATTGTGATCAAACTGGAGCATCAAAAAAAAAAATACAAAATAAGTTTTTGCTTAGAGGATTGTAGAGTATTTTGAAACTAAGACCAACGAAAATTAAAAGAAAAACTGGAAACTCGCATTTTTTTTTGTTTTTATATTTTCTGAGTTGAGTGAACCCTTAAATACTGCACGGCGTGATGCCAGAGCCGGTCATCTGGGAGACAGTTTCTTCGTAACATCTAAGATTTTCGTTTATAACTTCAGAACGTCTTATCCAATCGGCTTCAAACTTCAAACCCTGGTCAGCTATTACTAAGTGAAGGTTCGTAGAGTAGTTGACATATCCAGGTAGTCTCTGATCTATTTTTATTTAGATCATTCCTGAAACTGATTTCCACAAGAATGTTTGTGACCGACTCCAAATTTCAAATATTTTCAATACCCGGGAATTAAAAATTGTAATACCCCGGGTACGAAAAATTTGATACAAGGGTATTAAGAGGCTTAATACCCGGGTATTAAAAATTGTAATACTCCGGGTATTAAAAATTGTAATACTCCGGGTATTAAAAATTGTAATACTCCGGGTATTAAAAATTGTAATACTCCGGGTATTAAAAATTGTAATACTCCGGGTATTACAGATCTTAAAAACCGGGTATTATATGAAATGTCCCGGGTATGAAATTTTTGTAAAAACCCGGGAATTAGAAATCTAACACCCGGCTATTAATTATTTTTTAAAGTCCGGGTATTAAAAATACAAACACACAGACATACACACACTAAATATACAACATTTTTATATTTTCGTGCATTAGAACTTAATAACCACTCTGCACTATTCCTTTTGCGTTCATTGAGGTAGAGGAGGCTGGGCTTATGATATACGGGGATACCTTCCCCGGATATCATAAGCCTGAAACACGTCTAGTTAGTGCATTTGCTCTAGCTTTCTTTTTCTTTGAGATTCTTTCTATTTATATTAGGGAAACTCAACCTGAGTGAACTATCTCTATCTCCTACAGGAAATTATTTCTTTTTCCCATAGGGGAAGATATTCCCCTTCTTCCCAAGGGGAAAAAATATTCCTCCTAGGGAAATATCTTTCTCCGAATAGGGGGAAAACTCCCCATTTTGCAACCAGTCTCTCTCCCTCCCTCTCTCTCTCTCTCTCTCTCTCTCTCTCTCTCTCTCTCTCTCTCTCTCTCTCTCTCTGGTGAATATCTCACACCAAATGAAGTATTCCTCGCTCTCCACAGGGAATATTGATCTCCCTCGATAGGTAATATCTGCAAAAAAAGGAAATATATTCCTGTCTGGTTAATATTCGATATATCTCCCAATACGAAATATGTCCAGGTCACAAGTAATAAATATTACCTCACAGGAAATATATTGTTCTCTGGAGGAAATATTTGCTCTCTCTCCCTCGTAATATCTCTCCTCACATGAATATTCCTCATAGCCAGTTCTCCCACGAGATATTCAGTCTTATACAGGTAATATTCCTCCATCTACAAGGTCCATTAAATAGATATTCCCCCTTTTAAACAGGCAGTATTTACCCTCACCAGCTATTCTAGTGAGATATTCCTCACCCATGTAAGATATATCTCTTATTTACAGTATTCCTCACTCATTCCTGGATATTCCTCACGGTATTAATGCTTATAGAAAAGAGATAGATAGATAGATAAATAGAGAGAGAGAGAGAGAGAGAGAGAGAGAGAGAGAGAGAGAGAGAGAGAGAGAGAGAGAGAGAGAGAGAGAGAGAGAGAGAGAGAGAGAGAGAGAGAGAGAGGGGGGAGAGAGAGAGAGAGAGAGAGAGAGAGAGAGAGAGAGAGAGAGAGAGAGAGAGAGAGAGAGAGAGAGAGAGAGAGAGAGAGAGAGAGAGAGAGAGAGAGAGAGACAGACAGACAGACAGAGACAGACAGAGAGAGGTTAGTCTCTCTAAAACAAGAGCAGACAGCCACGTCTGCAGCAAACCCAAACTGTACCCTAAACCCTAAGTACGTACCCTACAACCCTAAGTACCCTAGGCGCCTTAACTCATAACAAGTACCCTAATTCCTAACATGCAGCCCTGAACCCTAACACGTATGCGAGGTTCTAAAACGTATATAACCCTAAAAAGTAACCTAAACGGTACCCTAAAACATACCCTACGCCCAAAGCAAGTACCCTAACACCCTACTCTGGCCAGCTCACTCGACCACCATAAGCTCCAATATAACTGGGATTAAGTGAAGGGTTTCCAGAATCCTGGAAACCCTAAATGATAGATTTTAGATGACCAGGAATCCTTTGAACCCACGTTGATGACAGAAAGAAACCTCTAAACCTCCCACGTTGATGAAAGAAACCTCTGAACCCCCAGGTAATGACAGAAATAAATCTTTGAACCACCACGTTGATGACAGAAAGAAACCTTTGAACCCCCACGTTGATGACAGAAAGAAACCTTTGAACCCCCACGTTGATGACAGAAAGAAACCTTTGAACCCTAAGTTAACAACGGAAAGAAACCTTTGAACCCCACGTTGAGGACAAAAGGAAACCTCTGAACCCTACGCTGAGACCAGTCCCACAATCTCCACAGTAGTCCTCCTTTCACAGTTGCCACAGCAAGTGCTTCATGCACAGCTGCCACAGCAAGTGCTTCAATCACAGCCGCCACAGCAAGTGCTTCAATCACAGCCGCCACAGCAAGTGCTTCAATAACAGCCGCCACAGCAAGTGCTTCAATAACAGCCGCCACAGCAAGTGCTTCAATCACAGCTGCCACAGCAAGTGCTTCAATCACAGCCGCCACAGCAAGTGCTTCAATAACAGCCGCCACAGCAAGTGCTTCAATCACAGCTGCCACAGCAAGTGCTTCAATCACAGCCGCCACAGCAAGTGCTTCAATCACAGTCGCCACAGCAAGTGCTTCATGCACAGCTGCCACAGCAAGTGCTTTAATCACAGCCGCCACAGCAAGTGCTTCAATCACAGCCGCCACAGCAAGTGCTTCAATCACAGCCGCCACAGCAAGTGCTTCAATCACAGCCGCCACAGCAAGTGCTTCAATCACAGCCGCCACAGCAAGTGCTTCAATCACAGCCGCCACAGCAAGTGCTTCAATCACAGCCGCCACAGCAAGTGCTTCAATCACAGCCGCCACAGCAAGTGCTTCAATCACAGCCGCCACAGCAAGCCTCCCTCTCGCAGCAACACAATAGTGGGTGAGAGGGGCCTCTCTTGAAGCACCAACTGGGAATATTGACCTAGCCCGCCCCACCCACTGCTGCTGCTGCTGCTGCTGCTGCTGCTGCTGCTGCAAGTGCTGTCGTTGCTGCTGCTGGTGTTGTTATTGCTGCTGGTGGTGCTGTTACTGTTGTTGCTGCTACTGTTGTTGTTGCTACTGTTGTTATCACAGATGCTGTTGCTAATGTTGATGCTGCTGTTAGTGCTGCTGATAGTGCTGTTGTTGCTGCTGGTGCTGTTGTTTCTGTTACTGCTGTTGTTACTGCTACTGCTGTTGCTGTGGCTGGTGCTTCTGTTGCTGCTACTACTGCTGTTGATGATGCTACTGTTACTGCTGGTGCTACTGTTGCTGCTACTGCTACTGTTGCCGTTGCTAATGCTACTACTGCTACTATTACTGCTGCTTTGTTGCTGCTACCAGTGCTGTTGTTGCTGTTGCTGCAATTTCTACTACTACTATTACTGCTGCTGCTACTACTACTGCTGCTACAACTGCTGGATTACCCTGTGTTTACATATTATTAACCGACAATAACGAACAAAATGGACGGTTTACTCCCTCTCCCCCAGAGCGAGACAACGGAACCCCTTAAAGTGCTGGTATCTCCACCAACAATGAAAAAGTCGGGTTACCGTGAGAGAGACTCGCAGTTGATAAAATATTTAGGAGGGTCGTAGCCTGGAATTATTTATACTTGTACAGTACTAGTTGTATTCTTGTCTGATGGCTTCGACTGTCGTAGAGGCAGTGGTCCCTATGTTGAATTTGTAGTTGTAGATCTTGGAGTGTAACACAGGACGTTCCGACATTCCAGAAGGGAGTATTGAGTGCCATGACCAAGCTGTGGTATCAGGACTGAAATCTTGGAGGATTTAGACAAATTCAGTTCGTGGTCAGAAAGTAGCAGGTGCAGCTCAGTGTAGTTAAATACAAAGCTAGGGTGGACTATGAATCTCTTCTTTTTGGTGGCCTCAGGTCCGGGAGAGTTAATGATGTTATAAGCACGCCATCTGCAGTCCCTGGTGAAATGGTTAAGATTTGCTCGTTAAAAGAGCATTCTAGGAAATTAATACTACAGATGCAGAGACCTCTTAGGGGGACACAAAACTCATGAAAACACAGCGTTCAGTCTTGGTGCCGTTGTGAGTGGAAGTGGAGAAGACTGTGTTGCTTGGTAGGCTTCCGGTAGACTTTGACACGAAGTTCACTGCCAGACTTGTAGAGGAAAATATCAATGCAAGGGAGAATGTCATTCATTTTCTCAAGTGTAAACTGAATGAGAAGTTTTGTACATGGTTCAGTTTGCGTTTGGGGAAAAAGACGTCAAATCTTCATTGAGTGATGACGAACAACTAGTCTACTCAACGAGTGATAACGAACAACTAGTCTACTCAACGAGTGATGACGAACAACTAGTCTACTCAACGAAGCCAAGTAATGGGAGAGATGATGGAGAAATAACGCTCATCTTCAAATTATTTCACATAAAGGTTCCGGGGACAATGTTTAGTGGAGTGCCCATAGATCAGCCCATCTGGTGGAAGAGAATGTTTTCTCGAAGCGAATGAAACCAACGTAAGAGTTCACTGAGGTCTATGAAGTCGCAGGAAGGAACAGGTAGGTCGAGGGCGTCATCAAATTTCCCGGTGCAGGAGATCGATGGTTTGTGAAACAGGTAGCTTGGTGAAGCAGGTACCTTGGTGAAGCAAGTACCTTGGTGAAGCGGGTACCTTGGTGAAGCAGATACCTTGGTGAAGCAGGTACCTTGGTGAAGCAGGTACCTTGGTGAAGCGGGTACCTTGGTGAAGCAGATACCTTGGTGAAGCAGGTACCTTGGTGAAGCAGGTACCTTGGTGAAGCAAGTACCTTGGTGAAGCGGGTACCTTGGTGAAGCAGGTACCTTGGTGAAGCAGGTACCTTGGTGAAGCAGGTACCTTGGTGAAGCAGGTACCTTGGTGAAGCAGGTACCTTGGTGAAGCAGATACCTTGATGAAGCAGGTACCTTGGTGAAGCAGGTACCTTGGTGAAACAGGTACCTTTGGTGAGGCAGGTACCTTGGTGAAGCAGATACCTTGATGAAGCAGGTACCTTGGTGAAGCCGGTACCTTTGGTGAGGCAGGTACCTTGGTGAAGCAGGTACCTTGGTGAAGCAGGTACCTTGGTGAAGCAGGTACCTTGGTGAAGCAGGTACCTTGGTGAAGCAGGTACGTTGGTGAAGCAGGTACCTTGGTGAAGCAGGTACCTTGGTGAAGCAGGTACCTTGGTGAAGCAGGTACCTTGGTGAAGCAGGTACCGTGGTGAAGCAGGTACCTTGGTGAAGCACGTACCTTGGTGAAGCAGGTACCTTTGGTGAGGCAGGTACCTTGGTGAAGCAGGTTTCTTTGGTTAAGCAGATACCTTGGTGAAGCAGGTACCTTGGTGAAGCAGGTACCTTGGTGAAACAGATACCTTGGTGAAGCAGGTACCTTGGTGAGGCAGGTACCTTGGTGAAGCAGATACCTTGATGAAGCAGGTACCTTGGTGAAGCAGGTACCTTGGTGAAGCAGGTACCTTGGTGAAGCGGGTACCTTGAAGTAGGTACCTTGGTGAAGCAGGTACCTTGGTGAAGCAGTTACCTTGAAGTAGGTACCTTGGTGAAGCAGGTACCTTGAAGTAGGTACTTTGATGAAGCAGGTACCTTGGTGAAGCAGGTACCTTGGTGAAACAGGTACCTTTGGTGAAGCAGGTACCTTGGAGAAGCAGGTACCTTGGTGAAGCAGGTACCTTGGTGAAGCAGGTACCTTGGTGAAGCACGTACCTTGGTGAAGCAGGTTTCTTTGGTTAAGCAGGTACCTTGGTGAAGCAGGTACCTTGGTGAAGCAGGTACCTTGGTGAAACAGGTACCTTTGGTGAGGCAGGTACCTTGGTGAAGCAGATACCTTGATGAAGCAGGTACCTTGGTGAAGCAGATATCTTGGTGAAGCAGGTATCTTGGTGAAGCAGGTACCTTGGTGAAGCGGGTACCTTGAAGTAGGTACCTTGATGAAGCAGGTACCTTGGTGAAGCAGGTACCTTGAAGTAGGTACCTTGATGAAGCAGGTACCTTGGTGAAGCAGGTACCTTGGAGAAGTAGGTACCTTGGTGAAGCAGGTACCTTGATGAAGCAGGTACCTTTGGTGAAGCAGGTACCTTGGAGAAGCAGGTACCTTGGTGAAGCAGCTACCTTGGAGAAGTAGGTACCTTGGTGAAGCAGATACCTTTGGTGAAGCAGGTACCTTGGAAAAGCAGGTACCTTGGTGAAGCAGGTACCTTGGAGAAGTAGGTACCTTGGTGAAGCAGGTACCTTGGAGAAGCAAGTACCTTGGTAAAGCAGGTACCTTGGAGACGTAGGTACCTTGGTGAAGCAGGTACCTTGGAGAAGCAGGTACCTTGGTAAAGCAGGTACCTTGGAGAAGTAGGTACCTTGGTGAAGTAGGTACCTTGGAGAAGTAGGTACCTTGGTGAAGCAGGTACCTTGGTGAAGCAGCTACCTTGGTGAAGCAGGTACCTTGGAGAAGTAAGTACCTTGGTGAAGCAGGTACCTTGGAGAAGTAGATACCCTGATGAAGCAGGTACCTTGGTGAAGCAGGTACCTTGGTGAAGCAGGTACCTTGAAGTAGGCACCTTGATGAAGCAGGTAACTTGGTAAAGCAGGTACCTTGGAGACGTTGGAGACGTAGGTACCTTGGTGAAGCAGGTACCTTGGAGAAGTAGGTACCTTGGTGAAGTAGGTACCTTGGAGAAGTAGGTACCTTGGTGAAGTAGGTACCTTGGAGAAGTAGGTACCTTGGTGAAGCAGGCACCTTGGTGAAACAGGTACCTTTGGTGAGGCAGGTACTTTGGTGAAGCAGATACCTTGATGAAGCAGGTACCTTGGTGAAGCAGGCACCTTGGTGAAGCAGGTACCTTGGTGAAGCAGGTACCTTGGTGAAGCGGGTGCCTTGAAGTAGGTACCTTGATGAAGCAGGTACCTTGGTGAAGCAGGTACCTTGAAGTAGGCACCTTGATGAAGCAGGTACCTTGGTGAAGCAGGTACCTTGGTGAAACAGGTACCTTTGGTGAAGCAGGTACCTTGGAGAAGTAGGTACCTTGGTGAAGCAGATACCTTTGGTGAAGCATGTACCTTGGTGAAGCAGGTACCTTGGAGAAGTAGGTACCTTGGTGAAGCAGGTACCTTGGAGAAGTAGGTACCTTGGTGAAGAGGGAGGTCACGTCCAGGCTGCTGAGGTTCTTGTTTGTTTATGTTCACATTCCAGATGTAGTCGAGGAGGTTTCCAGAGTGCTTGAAATGTTCAGTACTGACGGTGCTGAAGAGTGTCCAGGTGATGAGCCAGAATGTCTGCTAGTGTGAGGGTCGCTGTCTGCTAGTGGGAGGGGCGCTGTCTGTTAGTGGGAGGGGCGCTGTCTGCTAGTGGGAGGGGTGATATCTGCTAGTGGGAGGGGTGCTGTCTGCTAGTGGGAGGGGTGCTGTCTGCTAGTGTGAGGGTCGCTGTCTGCTAGCGGGAGGGGTGCTGTCTGCTAGCGGGAGGGGCGCTGTCTGCTAGCGGGAGGGGTGCTGTCTGCTAGTGGGAGGGATGCTGTCTGCTAGTGTGAGGGTCGCTGTCTGCTAGTGGGAGGGGTGATATCTGCTAGTGTGAGGGGTGCTGTCTGCTAGTGGGAGGGGCGCTGTCTGCTAGCGGGAAGGGTGCTGTCTGCTAGCGGGAGGGGTGCTGTCTGCTAGCGGGAGGGGCACTGTCTGCTAGCGGGAGGGGCGCTGTCTGCTAGCGGGAGGGGCGCTGTCTGCTAGCGGGAGGGGCGCTGTCTGCTAGCGGGAGGGGTGCTGTCTGCTAGCGGGAGGGGCGCTGTCTGCTAGCGGGAGGGGTGCTGTCTGCTAGCGGGAGGGGCGCTGTCTGCTAGTGGGAGGGGCGCTGTCTGCTAGCGGGAGGGGTGCTGTCTGCTAGCGGGAGGGGTGCTGTCTGCTAGCGGGAGGGGCACTGTCTGCTAGCGGGAGGGGCGCTGTCTGCTAGCGGGAGGGGCGCTGTCTGCTAGCGGGAGGGGTGCTGTCTGCTAGCGGGAGGGGCGCTGTCTGCTAGCGGGAGGGGTGCTGTCTGCTAGCGGGAGGGGTGCTGTCTGCTAGCGGAAGGGGCGCTGTCTGCTAGCGGGAGGGGTGCTGTCTGCTATCGGGAGGGGTGCTGTCTGCTAGCGGGAGGGGCACTGTCTGCTAGCGGGAGGGGTGCTGTCTGCTAGCGGGAGGGGCGCTGTCTGCTAGCGGGAGGGGTGCTGTCTGCTAGCGGGAGGGGCGCTGTCTGCTAGCGGGAGGGGTGCTGTCTGCTAGCGGGAGGGGTGCTGTCTGCTAGCGGAAGGGGCGCTGTCTGCTAGCGGGAGGGGTGCTGTCTGCTATCGGGAGGGGTGCTGTCTGCTAGCGGGAGGGGTGTTGTCTGCTAGCGGGAGGGGCGGTGTCTGCTAGCGGGAGGGGCGCTGTCTGCTAGCGGGAGGGGCGCTGTCTGCTAGCGGGAGGGGTGCTGTCTGCTAGCGGGAGGGGTGCTGTCTGCTAGCGGGAGGGGCGCTGTCTGCTAGCGGGAGGGGCGCTGTCTGCTAGCGGGAGGGGCGGTGTCTGCTAGCGGGACGGGCGCTGTCTGCTAGCGGGACGGGCGCTGTCTGCTAGCGGGAGGGGCGCTGTCTGCTAGAGGGAGGGGCGGTGTCTGCTAGAGGGAGGGGCGCTGTCTGCTAGCGGGAGGGGTGCTGTCTGCTAGCGGGAGGGGTGCTGTCTGCTAGCGGAAGGGACGCTGTCTGCTAGCGGGAGGGGTGCTGTCTGCTAGCGGGACGGGCGCTGTCTGCTAGCGGGAGGGGTGCTGTCTGCTAGCGGGAGGGGCGCTGTCTGCTAGCGGGAGGGGTGCTGTCTGCTAGCGGGAGGGGCGCTGTCTGCTAGCGGGAGGGGTGCTGTCTGCTAGCGGGAGGGGTGCTGTCTGCTAGCGGAAGGGGCGCTGTCTGCTAGCGGGAGGGGTGCTGTCTGCTATCGGGAGGGGTGCTGTCTGCTAGCGGGAGGGGTGTTGTCTGCTAGCGGGAGGGGCGCTGTCTGCTAGCGGGAGGGGCGGTGTCTGCTAGCGGGAGGGGCGGTGTCTGCTAGCGGGAGGGGCGGTGTCTGCTAGCGGGAGGGGCGGTGTCTGCTAGCGGGACGGGCGCTGTCTGCTAGCGGGACGGGCGGTGTCTGCTAGCGGGAGGGGCGGTGTCTGCTAGCGGGAGGGGCGGTGTCTGCTAGCGGGAGGGGCGGTGTCTGCTAGCGGGAGGGGCGGTGTCTGCTAGCGGGAGGGGCGCTGTCTGCTAGCGGGAGGGGCGGTGTCTGCTAGCGGGAGGGGCGGTGTCTCTACCAATGGAGACAAGAGTTATTTTCGACCCAGCAAATTATTTTGGATAGTGTTCCGTCATCAGATAACTGTTGTATGATTTAGCACGAAGATCACCTTTACCCTTGATATACCTTTGGTAGGTTCCGAGAATTTTCCACTTTCTTGAGAACGGTCCTGGGGCAGGCTTATATGAATCTTTCATGGTTATTCAGGCTGTTGTTGCTGGCGTCCAGCTGGCCCGCATATCTACCACAGCCTGGTTGATTTGTCATTTAGTAGAGGTAAAGTTTCGTTTTAAATACTTCTATACTTGTTCCAGCAGCTTTTGTGACGTCCTCTGGAATGATGATACAAAACTATGGAGAATGTTTTCATCAGTTTGTTATGCTGATAAACAGTAATGGCGTCCAGACCGTGTCTTGGGGTACCGAACTTTTCACTTTCCTAATGTTGGATTTTACTCTGTTTACTACAATTCTTCGTGTTCTGTCTGGAAGCTGAACATCACTTGCCTACTTTCCGCGTTATGGCTGTCGTCCTCATTTTATGTATAATCACCCCATGACTGCGCTTGTCAAACACTTGTGAAATCCGTGAATAGTACATTTGCGATTAGGTTGTCTTCACAAGCCCTCGTAATTCATAATGGTTTTGATAGCTGTGGCAAGCATATTTTCAGGCTCTGGGTTTGGTAGATTGTGCTGTTCCTGTGGAGAAATTTTCTCCAGGAGGGGGGTATCAGCCCCCTTCAGTCCCTTTTAGCCCCTTTCAGCCCCTTTCAGCCATCTTCAGCCCTGAGGGTCCGAGCCCTCTCAGAAGGGGCAAATATCTTGTTTACTGCTACAGAAAGTAATTGATCCCAGATGCAGTACGAGCATGTTACGTGGTCACGCGGCTCCTTGCAAGAGGCCGATGCTGCAAGTAGTTTAGTTTAATAAGAAACAGTCCATCTCTTACCTTTGCAGGACAATTAAGGAAAATCCTGCTCCCACTTTATTACCATGGTAAATATAATGTACCTTGTTGTCTGTGCTTAAGACAGCAAGAATCAAGCATTTTGCATTGCTTCATAGTGGAAGTTTGGCAAGGAAGTGAAATGTACTAGGTCACCTATACCTTCATGTGCTAGGGGCAGTGGCGTGGTAGGAGGCTGTGCTGTCTTCAGATTACTTTTGACCCGACTGGGACTCACACTGACACCAGAATAACCAACAAAGAACACTGATCCGTGCATTAGTGTGAACAAAGTGCCTCACAAAGCACAATAAACACTTACAGAGAAGTGTGATCAGATTCTTTAGTAAACAGATTGTGAGAAAATGAGAAAATCTTGATGAACAGTGTAACGAGTGTTGCATTCCAACAGAGTACAGTGCGACATTCTTCAAAAAACATCAAGTCATCTGATGTCCGGATGTAACTACGTGTCAGATACACATACCCAGGTAAGTGTACTAAGACGTATTCGAGTTCTACTGACTGCACAGTTGAGAACAAAATTACAATCTAGTAACTTATACACCCTGGTGAGGAGTGGGCGTTTGAGTCCACACAAGTAAGTTTTCCAGTCAGGAATTAGTTAATGAAATATGCTGACATAATACCCCCTAAGGGTAATTTATTTCTAATATATTTCCTTTCCAGCCCATTGAGAAGTGGCTACGACAGCTTCACAAGACCTCGCCTACAAGGGCGGCTGTGTAGGCGAAAGCTGTCTATCAAGCTAAGTTCCCCCTATATTTAATCTTTAACCTTAGTTGTACCATTTCTCAACAGTTCCATAAGATTTGTAAATTGGCGGCTCATCACTTTCGAAAAAAGTGTTTCAACATTAGTTAGCAACACTGTATATCAATATATATATTTTTGTGTCTAAACTGTAGACTGACACACTGTGTCTTGGCAACATACACACACTGGTATCTAACAGAGAAGAGACAACAACATTCAACGGTAGACAGACAATGGTGTCCAACCGAGGACAGGTGATGGTACCTAACAGAAAGCAGAAAAGGGTACCTAACAGGAAGCAGACAATGGTACCTAATGGGAAGCAGACAACGGTAACTAAAACAGAATGACCCCAAAGGAATACAGACAACGGTTATAAAAATATAAAGCAACAGTACCAACAGGAAACAGGCAACGGTACTCAACAAGAAATAGATAACAGTACCCAAAAAGAAACAGACAACGGTATTCAGCAGAAGCTACCAAGACTGGAGTCTGACAACAACCTTTCTCAACAACTCTGACACCAGCAGCTACCCAACTAACTCTCCCTTGCCACCCAAACTCCCTTCAGTTATCTTACCCCACAAACTCGCCCCAGACAGTTATCTTACCCCACAAACTCACCCCCCGGAGAGTTATCTTGGAGAGACGACCCCTAAGGGAACGTACAGCATCAATAAACCAGCCACTGATTTGACTCGGGTTATCATTATGCCTTCCCCCTCCCCTCTACCACTCCCCTCAACCCCTCTTCCCCCTCCCCTTTACCCCCTCTTTCACCCTCCCCGCACATACACACGAAGCCATGGACCCATTAACCGAATCTCGCATTAAATGAAACTAAAATTAACCGAGTCCTGTATTAACCGAATCTTGCATTAATCGAGTCTCTTAGTTACTGAATCTCGCATTAAACGAAACTCGCATTAACCGAATCTCACATAAAGTGAACCCAGACAAACCCACATTGGCTGTTGTATGATATTCGTCCCATGAAAACCTTGACTTTCACCGTAAAGACAGCTTGTTGTAACTACTGTTTCGAAGCTCGAAGCTTGCCAAAAAACAAACTTAAATCTGCTGTTGTGTAGCTTATTTAAGTGTAATTTACAATGGGAAAGACTGCACTGTGAGAGCAGCGACTCTGTTCAGCGAACAAACTACTCTAGCGAACAATGGAGCCGTCCACCATGAAAACAAATGGCATTTTGCTCTGAAATTATTATGTTTCAGCTGCGTTTGGTAGCTCAGGATCAGTTAAAGTTGGTATATGTTGGGGTTTTGATAAGTTAAGCAAGGTTATGTAAGGCTAAATAAAACCATCTTGATTTTCATCGAGGGAAAAAGAATCCCAAGAGGATATCACATACAGTGTTACCAGACACTCCAGGAAACGTAAATCAGTATAAATTTTCAAGTGTCTGGGAAAATTACTTCCAACGACAATTCTCCTGTAAATAAATTTTACGCAATCGAATAAATATGACACTTTACGAGGACATTCCTGCCCGCGCAATGAAATACACTTTGGGTATAAAAATATATAAAAATAAAAGATGTGCGAGATACGGCAATCATCTGGCAACACTGATGATACTGGTCGACAAATGGTGGAAATTTACACCCACGTTTGATGGTGTGGCTCCGGCTAGGTCTGGTTCACTTCTTTATGTGGCAGTCTGAAGAGGTAGCAAACTGCAGGTAACGTTGATTCTTGGCTGGAACAGTCAGCTCTCGCAAGGAACAGAATGTCTGCACATTTGGGTTTAATGTACAAGACCTTATTCGTTAAAGTCATACAACGCCGGTGCCCCGTAGCCTCGTGGCTAAAGCTCTCGCTTCACACTTCGAGGACTGGGTTCGATTCCCAGCGAGGGTAGAAACAATGGGCGTGTTTCTTTACACCGGTTGCTTGTGTTCACCCATCAGTAAAATGGTTACCTGGGTGTTAGTGGACTGGTGTGGGTCGCATCCTGGGACAAAACTGACTTAATTTGCGGGAAATGCTCAGCATAACAAGCGACTTTCTACACAGTAGTATGTCATTGATGTCAGATATGGTCTGTATACCTTGACAAAAGCGTTATCAACAAATTAAATTATTAGCCACTCTAGATACAAGGATTTATTGATGACACTTGTGTTCGAATATCATGTATCAGTTGACGTGTTCTAACAGTAATGTTAGATATATTATACATATTCTAATATATTTAACATTACTGTTATTTTAATATATCTAACCTGTTATTCTAATATATCTAACAGTAATATTGGATATATCAGACTATGTTAACATTCAGATATGTCATATTAACCCTCATTAAACTAGTTAAACCTTTTCAACTAAAAGATTAAAATATGAGATTAGAGATCATGCATAATATGCTAATTACTTTTAAATTATAGCAAATGAACAACATAGGTTGCGTTTAAAAATTCCGAGCCTATATATTAGAGAGATCAAGTCTGAAATTCATGATGGTGCACCAGCAGCTGAATTATTAATGCTATAATAACTGTGTCTTCCCTGAATAAGTTACTTTTGTAATAATGTTGGTAGAATTACCGACAATATGTTAGGTAAGAGGACACAAGTGCAGCTAATGTGACATTTTATTACGGCAACATTTCGCTCCTCAGGAGTTTTGTTAACGGCTTGACAAAGCTCCTGGAGAGCGAAACGTTGCCACAATAAAACGTCACATTAGTTGTATTTGTGTCCTTTTTACCTGAACTAGAGTGGATGGTCACACTCCACGACTGACATTGTGACTGGCATGGTCAACAGTCTTGGGCTGGAGGAGACGATCTGAAAGTTGGTATAAGTAAACTTTTCTTATCTTATTTATGTGACTCGATTTCTCTTATGCCTAATATAAGAGAAAATGGGTCAAATCAGGTGATCTGGACAGGTGTCTGTCTAAGGAGTGAGGCACTTGCCTTAATTATGGCTTTTAGATACTAAATACCGGCTGTTATATTTTAATGTCATGTTATATATCAACGTGAATGGTCACGGTAAACACTGCAAAACATTGTTTAATTGTAATTAATTTATATTATTTATACTGAATTGAGAACTGCGCACATACTACTATACCTACACACACCTTTACCTTTGATGAGTTCCGAGAGTCTGTCTACTGTCAGAGTCCGGCCTAGGGCCGGGCTTGTCACACACACACACACACACACACATTAGAGAAAGTGCAAAGGTTTGCAACAAGACTAGTCCCAGAGCTAAGGGGATTGTCCTACGAAGAAAGGTTGAGGGAAATCAGCCTGACGACACTGGGGGCCAGGAGGGTCAGGGGAGACATGATAACGACATATAAAATACTGCACGGAATAGACAAGGTGGACAAAGACAGGATGTTCCAGAGATGGGACACAGACACAAGAGGTCACAATTGGAAGTTGAAGACTCAGATGAGTCAAAGAGATGTTAGGAAGTATTTCTTCAGTCATAGAGTTGTCAGAAAGTGTAACAGCCTAGCAAGTGATGTAGTGGAAGCAGGACCCATACATAGCTTTAAGATGTGGTATGATAAAGCTCATGGAGCAGGGAGAGAGAGGACCTAGTAGCACTCGGTGAAGAGGCGGGGCCAGGAGCTGAGTCTTAACCCCTGCAACCACAATTAGGCGAGTACAATTAGGTGAGTACACACACACACACACACCAGTCGGGAACCATACATAGCTTTAAGACGAGGTTTGATAAAGCTCATGGAGCAGGGAGAGACAGCACCTCGTAGCGATCAGTGGAGAGGCGGGGCCAGGAGCTATGAATCGACCCCTGCAACCACAAATAGGTGAATACAAATAGGTGAGTACACACTTCCTAAGGAGCTCTGAGTTACCAAAGACTCGCACTTAAGTAAATATTAATATCACCGTTTCTTATTATATCTGACTCTTAGTATCTGACTGGTGGTATATCTGACTGGTGGTATATCTGACTGGTGGTATATCTGGTGGTATATCTGACTGGTGGTATATCTGGTGGTATATCTGACTGGTTGTATATCTGGTGGTATATCTGACTGGTGGTATATCTGGTGGTATATCTGACTGGTGGCATATCTCGTGGTATAACTGACTGGTGGTATATCTGACTGGTGGTATATCTGATGGTATGTCTGACTGGTGGTATATATGATCACGAAACCGGAGTTTTCAAGCCGAGGGGGAAGGTGCTGATTACCTCACTAATATATCTTGTCGCTTATTAAGAGGGAAGGGACTGGAACGTGAGGGAATAGGAGGATAGATGAGGGAATGGGAGGGGAGGGACTGGAACGTGAGGGAATGGGAGGAGAAATGAGGAAATGGTAAGGGGGAGAAAATAAGATAAATTAAAGTAAGAGTGGGCAG
>NC_091351.1:12195908-12203408 GCF_038502225.1 Cherax quadricarinatus
ACACACACACACACACACACACACACACACACACACACACAAAACACACACACACACACACACACACACACACACACACACACACACACACACACACACACACACACACACACACACACACACACACACACACACACACACACACACACACACACACACACACACACGGCGGGATAACAGCATTATATAGCGCTCGTGAATCTTCAGCGTGTTTTTGGCCCACCAAGGGTATTACAGGGATCACCGAAAGCTGTCATTGTCAGTGAACAACCCGAGAAGTATTATCTGAGCTGCTCCAGATCAGAAAATGAAGGGGAAAGCTACAATTTATACCTGGAGTATACCTGGAGAAGTTTCGGGGCCAACGCCCCCGATGCTCGGTCTGTGACCAGGCCTCATGGCAGATCAGGGCCTGATTAACCAGGCTGTTACTGTTGGTCGCAGGCAATTTAAAAGTGGAATCAGAGCCAGGAGAGAGAGAAACCGAAGGAGTGTAGGTGTAAGTGGTGCTGCCACAAGCCAATATTAGGAAATTCAACCAGAGTGTGACCCAAGCAGAGAGATAATATATAAGGATACATGAAGGATACATGAGTTACTGAATAAAAACAATCACAGAGTGAGGGGAAAGAAAAGAAAAGGGAAAAAGGGGAAAAGGGAAAATATCGAGTATTCTCGGGAATCTGGTGTTTTTCCTGAAGCGAGTGTGTTCAATAAGAGTTTCGACTGTTCACCGAATAGCATAGTGAAATCCCAGAGCAGTATTTGAAGCACGGTTAATGTGAATATAACAAATACAGAGAAGAAAGGAAGGGTAAGCAAGAGGCCAGAAGAGCCGCCACAACAAGAATCATCGTGCAGCCGCAACTGAGCCAGGATCCCAGACGACACCTCTGCCAGACGTAACGTACAAATCATCTTTTTGTGGTTGCGTGTGAGATTGGCATCTGGTCCTGCATCACTGGTGGCTGGGGGTCATAAACCCTACTCTCGAGAATTGAATATCATATATAGAGCACTTAACATTTAGTAAGGAAGAGAAACTGGAAAGAAAGTGGTGTGGTACCACATGTTAGGTCGACACACATTAGTGAGTGCGTGCACATGCAGGGGCTAAGGTCAGACAAACATATACACTAACATAGCTGCTAAATAAGTGTAGGAGCAGGACAAGAAGGTTTTTGGAACTGACAGTAATTTAACGCACACAGTACAAAAATACGAAGTGACTTCCCCTCCCCCACAAACACATGCACACACAGCTTACTAACTGTTAGAGGCCTAAATAAACACAGCCCACTAACCGTTAGCTCCTAAATAAACAGGAACCATCCTAACACTCACAAACCATTTATATACATACATTTACACATACACACATACTCCACCTCTATCCCTCTTACTCTCCACCTCTCTCTTTCTTTCAAGCACCCACTCTACATCCCTATCCCAGGTCTTTCCCCAGCACACATCAATAAAACTCAAATCTACCCTCCCTTTCTACTCTTCCCATCTTCCTCCCCCTCTTTCACTGTCTCTCTCCCTCTATCTCTGTCTCTCTCTTCCTCTATCCCTCCTTCTCTTCACCTCTCTCTTTCTCCCCACCCCTCTTTCTCTCCACCTCTCCCTCTCTTTCTCTCCATTCTCTTCTTACCTGTCTTGCACACACACACACACACACACACACACACACACACACACACACACACACACACACACACACACACACACATTACAAAACCTAACCCATTGAAAAAAAAGTGGTTCAGAGGGGAAGTCGAAGGCTAAGGGGATCAGAGGATGTTCCTGGTAAGGAAGAATGGATGGAAGAACAATGTAAAAGGATGGAACAAGAGTGGGAAAGCAAACTAGGTGGGCTTTCTGCGAAAATGGAGAAGAGGATGGAAGCAGAGAAGAAGATATGGGAGTCACAAGCTGAAGCCGCAGAAGCCAGGAAACGGGCCCTAGAATACGAAGTAAATATGCTGAAGCGAGTTGCAGGGCTAGTGCCTAGTACCAACAAGTAAGGGACACTGCCAGAGAGGATAGGACGAACCAGCGAGTAGTGCAGATAGTGAAGATATCATATATGAAAGATCCCTTGGGGCCAGTGACCACATGGTTCTGAGCTTCGAATATATAGTAGAGTTACAAGAGGAGAGGGAAGCAGGGAGGGCAGGACAAATGAAGCTAAACTGCGAGATAGGGAATACACAGGCATGAAGAATTTCCTGCACGAGGTTCAGTGGGACAGGGCACTGCCAGGGAAGTCAGTAAATGAGATGATGGAATATGTGACAACAATATGCAAGGAAGCTGAAGAGAGGTTTGTGCCCAAGGGTAACAGAAATAATGAGAAGGCCAGGATGAGCCCGCGGTTCACTCAGAGGTGTAGAGATGCCAAAACCAAGTGTGCTAGGGAATGGAAGAAGTATAGAAGGCAAAGAACCCAGGAGAATAAGGAGAGCAGTTGTAGAGCCAGAAACGAATATGCACAGATAAGAAGGGAGGCCCAAAGACAATATGAAAATGTCACACCAGCAAAAGCCAAATCTAACCCGAAGCTGTTGTACAGCCACATTAGGAGGAAAACAACAGTCAAGGTCCAGGTAATCAGGTTAAGGAAGGAAGGAGAGGAGATTACAAGAAACGACCGAGAAGTATGTGAGGAGATTTAAAGTGTTCACAGAGGTGACAGATGGAACTCCAGAAAGACGGAGAGGTGGGGTCCACCATCAAGTGCTAGACACAATACATACGACCGAGGAAGAAGTGAAGAGACTGCTAAGCAAGCTAGATATCTCGAAGGTGATGGGGCCAGATAACATTTCTCCATGGGCCAGCCATGAGAGAGGGAGCAGAGGTGTTATGCGTGCCACTAGCAATAATCTTCAACACATCTATCGAAACAGGGCGACTGCCTGAGGCATGGAAGACAGCAAATGTAGTCCCAATTTTTAAAAAAGGAGACAGACACGAAGCATTAAACTACAGACCAGTGTCAGTGACATGTATAGTATGCAAAGACATGGAGAAGACTATCAGGAGAAAAGTGGTGGAACACCTAGAAAGAAATGAGCTTATCAGCGACAATCACCACGGCATCAGGGATGGCAAATCCTGTGTCACAAACCTACTGGAGTTCTTTGACAGGGTGACAGCAGTATGGCAAAATATAGAGGGGTGAGTAGATTACGTTTTCTTGGACTTTAAGAAGGCTTTTGACACAATTCCCTCATAAGCTGGACGACCAGGCATGTATAACAGGGAAGGCGTTGCATTGGATCAGGGAATACCTGTAGGGAAGACATCAGAGAGTCATTGGTATGAGACGAAGTATCAGAGTGGGCGTCTGTGACAAGCGGGGTTCCACAGGGGTCAGTCCTAAGACCTGTGCTATTTCTGGTATATGTGAACGACATGACTGAAGGAATAGATTCAGAAGTGTGTCTGTTTGCAGATGATGTGAAGATGAGAAAAATTCAATAGGAAGAGGACCAGCAGAACTACATAGGTATCTGGACAGGCTGCAGGCCTGGTCCGGAAATTGGCTCCTGGAGTTCAACCCCACCAAGTGCAAAGTCATGAAGATTGGGGAAGGGCAAAGAAGATCGCAGACGGGGTACAGTCTAGGGAACCAGAGACTACAACCCTCATTCAAGGAAAAGGATCTTGAGGTGAGTATAATACCGGGCACATCTCTTGGGGCACACATTAACCAAATAACTGCTGCAGCATATTGGCGCCTAACAAACCTAAGAATAGCATTCCGACATCTTAATAAGGAATCGTTCAGGACCCTGTACACTGTATGTCAGGCCTATATTGGAGTATGCAGAACCACTTTGGAACCCACACCTAGCCAAACATTATGGATATTATAGAAAGTGCAAAGATCTGGAACAAAACTAGTCCCGGAGCTAAGGGGCACGTCCTATGAAGAGAGGTTAAGGAAAATCGACCTGCCGACACTGGAGGACAGGAGAGATAGGGAGGATATGATAACGAAATATCAAATACTGAGAGGAATTGACAAAGTGAAAGAGACAGGATGCTCCAGAGATGGGACACAGCAACAAGGGGTCACAATTGAAAATTGAAGACTCAGATGAATCACAGGGATGTTAGGAAGTATTTCACCAATCACAAAGTTGTCAGAAAGTGGAATAGCCTGGGAAGTGATGTAGTGGAGGCAGGAGCCATACATAGCTTTAAGAAGTGGTATGATAAAGCTCATGTAGCAGGAAGAGCGACCTAGTAGCGGCCAGTGAAGAGGTGGGGCCAGGAGCTGTGTCTCGACCCCTGCAACCAGAACTAGGAGTACACACACACACACACACACACACACACACACACACACACACACACACACACACACACACACACACACACACACACACACATTCTTCTCTCTCTTCCTCTCTCTTTTCCTCTCTCTCTTCTTCTTTTTCTCTCTTCCTCTCTTTTTTTTTTTTTACTACACAAGGTTTGACAAGGTTAAGGATCCCTAGCTTTATTGACAAGCTATTTACAGGTTAAGGATTCCTAACTTTATTGGCAAGCTAAGAGCTGTTACCTACATCAGCTCATTTGAAAGCATTTTTATTGTTATGAGACATACAAGTGGGGAACAGGATGAAGTTGGAGCCATCTGTAGGCCAGCATTTTCATTTGATCAACTGACTTTATCTCGTTGACATCATTATGCTGTACGAATGTGTTCCATACTCGAGTCATCCTGGGTATATATGATCTCAGATGGAGTGAAGTTTTGGAGAAGGGTACAGCCAGAGTGAAGTTGGTGCTTTCTGCCCGTCTTGTGGCATAAAAGCTTGTTTCACGCTGTCCTCGAAGTGGATCCAAGTGTGGTACTTTGACAATATTGGCCTTATACATAACAGTAAGGTCACCCACATCCCTCCTATGTTGAAGGCTCTGCTGAAATGACAGATCTATCCAGGATGGATCCAGGCGAGAGATGAGACGTCTTGCTCTGTTCTCTACTCTGTTCTCTCTCTCTCTCTCTCTCTCTCTCTCTCTCTCTCTCTCTCTCTCTCTCTCTTCCCTTCTCACTCTCTCCACTCTCTCCTCCTATCTTTCCCTTCTCTCCTTCTCTCTTTCTCTCACTCTCTCCCCCTTTTCCTTTTCACTCTCCCCCTCTCTCTCCTACCTTTCCCCCTCTCTCTCTTTCTTTCTCTCTCTCTCTCTCTCTCTCTCTCTCTCTCTCTCTCTCTCTCTCTCTCTCTCTCTCTCTCTCTCTCTCTCTCTCTCTCTCTCTCTCTCTCTCTCTCTCTCTTTCCTTTACTAAATAAAAAAAAAATGGTTGGGACTCGTAGGAATCAGGGATCAGATGACAATGGTATTGGTAGGGAGGAATGGATGGAGGAGCAGTGGAAAAGGATGGAGCATGAATGGGAGAGAAAATTAGGAGAGCTTTCTGAAAAAATGGAGAAAGAGCTCTCTGCGAAATGGGAAAAGAGGTTGGAGAAGGAGACGAAGAAATGGGAGGCACAAGTCGAAACTGCAGTAGACAGGGTAAGAGTCCTAGAGTTTGAGGTAAACAGGCTGAAGCAAGTCTCAGGGGTAGTGACTAGAGAAGACACAGCATATGAAGCTGAGAGGATGAACAGGAAGGAAGGAGATATGAATTATGCTAAGGTCATATCAGCCTGCAAAGAAGGGTCAGGGAGTAAAAGGAAAGAGCAGCTGGGTGCAGATAAAGAGGGAGATAAGTCGAATGCTGAGGCACAACCATGCTACCAAGAGCCACTGGAAAAATCAAGGGAGAAAATGACCATATACAGACAGGAACCAGAGTCACAGAGGGAGAGGCAATGGGAGGAGGAAAGGGCAAAATCAGTGTTTATCCATGGGCTTCGGGAGAGAGAGGAAAAGACACACACTGAAAGACGGCAGGAAGAAAGAAAGGAGATTGGGAAAATCATCACGGAAATAGGGGGAGAAGACATGGACGAGATTGTAAATTTTCAGAGAATAGGGGGGTACGTGAAGGGGAGAAACCGACCGATCAAGCTGATACTCAGGACAGAAACAGTGAGGAACAGGATCCTCCAAGAGAAACCAAGGTTGAAAAACTAGGAAGAATACAAGAAGGTGTTCCTAGACAGAGACAGAACACAAACAGAGAGACAGCAGCTGAGGGAGAGGACAAAAAAGCGAAAGGAGATAGGAAAGGAAACAAGGATGGAACCAGCAGAGGTCAGTCAGAGCAGAACAGAGAAACAAGGGCAAGCACACACACAACTATCCTCAGAACCCCACAACCTATCACACCATCCCAACACAAACTACAATCCATACCCACAGCTTCCACCCAACCCCCAATCATAGAATCCCACAGTATGCTACCAGGTCTCCCACCCCCACAGGCCCCCCAAACCACAGTATTGGAAAGGAAACTGAAGGTATGGTACACAAACGCTGATGGAATAACAAACAAGTGGGAGGAGTGGCACGAAAGAGTCAAAGAGACATCACCGGACATCATAGCACTCACAGAAACCAAGCTTACAGGTATGATAACAGATGCCATCTTTCCAACGGGATACCAGATCCTGAGGAAAGACAGAAGGAACAGGGGGGGGGAGGAGTGGCACTGCTGATCAAACACTGATGGAATTTTGATGAGCTGGAGAGAGGAGACAGCGGAGAAGAAAGTGATTACATAGCGGGAACGCTTCACTCTGTAGGTCCAAGGTGGTAATTGCAGTGGTGTATAACCCACCACAGAACAGCAGGAGACCAGGACATGAGTATGACGAGAGCAATAGAGCGATGGTTGACACACTGGCTGCAGTGGCCAGAAGAGCTCATGCATGCAGGGCAAAGCTCCTGATCATGGGCGACTTTAACCACAAGGAGATCGACTGGGAGAACTTGGAGCCACATGGGGGCCAAGATACATGGAGGGCTAAGATGATGGAGGTGGCACTGGAAAACTTCATGTACCAACACGTAAGGGACACTACAAGAGAGAGAGGAGAGGATGAGCCAGCAAGACTGGACTTAGTATTCACCTTGAGCAGCGCAGATATTGAGGACATCACATATGAAAGACCCCTTGGGGCCAGCGATCGTGTGGTTTTGAGCTTCGAATACACAGTAGAGCTACAAGTGGAGGGGGAAGCAGGAAGGCCAGGACAAATGAAACCAAACTACAGGAAAGGGGACTACAAGGGAATGAGGAACTTTCTGAACGAGGTTCAGTGGGACAGAGAACTGGCAGGGAAGCCAGTTAATGAGATGATGGAATATGTAGCAACAATGTGCAAGGAGGCTGAAGAGAGGTTTGTACCCAAGGGAAACAGGAATAATGAAAAAGCCAGGATGAGCCCATGGTTCACCCAAAGGTGCAAGGAGGCAAAAACCAAGTGTGCTAGGGAATGGAAGAAATATAGAAGGCAATGGACCCAGGAGAATAAGGAGAGCAGTCGTAGAGCCAGAAACGAATATGCACAGATAAGAAGGGAGGCCCAACGA
>NC_091351.1:12208408-12235908 GCF_038502225.1 Cherax quadricarinatus
GAGAGAGAGAGAGAGAGGGTAGGTATACTACTGGAGGGTTCGCTCACTCATCTTCTCGGGTATCAGACTCCAGCTCCTGGGTATAACTGCCTACACCTTAATTTCACCGCTGCCGTACTAGGCTTCGAACTTGATCCAGGAGCTGTGGCTCGACCCTCTCTTTCCCACCACAGGTGAACACATTGACGCCTTCAAGCAGAGAACCTCAGATGAAACAGCCCGTTAAGAGGGCTATCAGCCTCAGAGGCCTTAAGGCTCAATTAAGCCTCCTAAGTGCCGGAAAACCCACTCTTAACCAGCCTCTGAGGCTTAGCACTTTCTGCTGCTGCAGAAGTTATCAGAAGAGGTAGTAGGTACTCTTGCACAGTGAGAGCTAGCTCTCTCTCTCTCTCTCTCTCGCTTGCTAGCTCGCGTGCCAAGAGAGAGTGACAGAGAGTGAGAGAGAGTGTGAGAGAGAGAGAGAGAGAGAGAGAGAGAGAGAGAGAGAGAGAGAGAGAGAGAGAGAGAGAGAATCTGAGGACAAATCTGCAAAACACAGGAGGTGCAACAAATCCTAGTCCACCCTCCCAGGCACCTAGGCTGTGCTCTCGCTGTCACCGGAAGGGGCACACTGCCAACAACTGCCTGCGAGATACCAGGTGTAATTACTGCTACAAGAAAGGACATAAGGAGGACCAGTGTCGGAAGAAAAAGGAACTTGACAGACAGGGCCACCTGTTTAGAGACCTGTTCTCAGAACAAACCAGCAGGATCTCTGAATTGGTGAACACTCACACGTCACCCACTTAGCTACTCCTATCCCAGCCCAGCAGGTGGGATTGTGCCTTATACAAGACCACAGACTTACATCCCTGCAGCTGCCTCAGTACCCTACCTCTCTCAAGGGCAGGCACCTTACATTCCCTACACACCCACCACCTCAAGCTGACCACTTCATCATGAGGAGCCAGTCTATCAGCATCCTGTCGGCCAACATTAGAGGTTTCATTACTAATGTTGGAGAGCTCGCACATAGTTTTGTGAACACTCGACGTCCCGACATGATAGCTGTTGTTGAAACATTTTTGGATGACAGGACTCCAGAAAATTTTGCAAGAATTGCTGGCTACACTTCATGGATGAGAAGAGACAGGCAAGGACAAGGAGGAGGTGTTGCTGTGTGCTTCTCTAAAAGTGTTCATGCCCAGCACATTGATGTTGCCACCCCTACACATCTTGAAATGATGTTCTTCAAGCTCTGTATAAACACTAGTACCTCTGTACTAGCATGTGCAATGTACAGACCTCAGTGGCAACATGCAGACCCTATCAACTTCCTAATGAAAAATATTGACTCCCTTCTGCTACAACACAACTGTCAACATATTATAATTGTTGGTGACCTCAACCAGCACCTTATACAGAGGGACTTTGATGACCTTCTTGCAGTGTTTGACATGAGAAACTTTGTTGATTTCCCTACTCATATCTCTGGCTCCTCCCTTGACCCATTAGTGAGTGATCTGGCAGAAGGCATAGTCATTTGTCAACCCCTCGGCTATGTTGGATCGTCTGACCACAAGGCTGTTTTTACAACACTTAAGATCCCAACAGAACAAGGTGAGGAGTCCACACGCACAACCTGGCTATGGGAAAGAGGTAATTGGCCAGCCCTTTGCTCTGAGCTCGCCACCACCGACTGGAATGCTCTTCTCCAAGGGGATGTTGACAACCAAGTGAAAGCCTTAATCTACAACAAGAACACATTCCTCACCGGCAATATGTGACGAAGCCTACAGATCAGCCTTGGTTTGGCTTTCGTTGTAGAGAGGCTGCTACTGCTAAGTACGAAGCATGGCGAAGGTATAAGAGACATCCTACCACCTATAACAGGAACTTGCACATGCAAGCCTGTAGGCATATGGGTGATGTTCAAAAGTGGGCCATTGCTAAATGGGAGGTGGACACTAAAAGAAAGTTAGCATCAGGTAGGGTAGGCTCCAAAACCTGGTGGTCCCTGGTCAAGGACAGACAAGGTTATCTGCCTGGTGAACTTATTTCACCTTTAAATCGACAGGATGGGACCACCTCTACTAGTAGTCAAGAGAAGGCGGACCTCTTTGCTGAACACTTTGCTACCAAAATGCAAGTTCCTGATCCAGCAAGGGACCCTCCTTGGCTAGCTGCAAGAACTGTGTCAAAACTGTCAGTGGTGACAATAAGGCAGGAGGAGGTGCATTTCCTACTTAAATCGCTTGACCAAGAAAAGGCTGTGGGCCCAGACAAGTTGAGCCCAAGATTGTTGAGAAGATGCGCAGACCAGCTAGCAGCACCTCTAACTCGCATCTTTCAGCACTGCCTAGTACAGTGTAAATGGCCCTCTCTATGGAAAGAGGCAAATGTAGTCCCTGTTCACAAAAAGAAGAGCAGAGCAGAAATCAGCAACTACAGACCAGTGTCACTCCTGTCAATCACTGGTAAGATCCTTGAGACAATAATCTCAAGACAAATGACAGAGTTTTTTGACTACCACTCACTACTTTGTGATTGTCAATATGGCTTCAGGAAAGGTTACTCTGCTGCTGATCTGTTGTTAAACCTCTCCACTAAGTGGCACCAGTCACTGGATGAATCCAAAGTCAGCTGTGTGGTAGCACTGGACGTTGCTGGCGCTTTCGACCGGGTGTGGCACCAGGGCCTCTTAGCAAAACTTCAAGCACTGGGAATTACAGGCTCTACGCTATGTCTCCTCAGTGATTACCTTCATGGTAGATCTCTAAGTGTAGTTCTCAATGGAATGGAATCAGCAAGACATCCTATTGGGGCAAGTGTTCCACAAGGAAGTGTGCTGGGTCCATTGTTATGGAATGTCTACTTCAACGACCTTCTTCATCTCATCCCAGAATCACATGCATATGCAGACGACTGTACACTGACATTCACTTATCCAAGAGAAGAAATGCCAGCTGCTCTAAGCTACATCAATCACCAGCTGAGAGCTATATCAGCTTGGGGAAATAGATGGCAAGTAACATTTGCACCTGAGAAAACGCAAATGATGATCGTCTCTAGGCACCATGATGGTAATGCTGGTGCAGTAGTAAGGATGAATGGGAGGATGTTGGCACCTGGAGAAGAAGTTGATATCCTTGGGGTGAAATTTGACTCCAAACTAACCATGAAGAACCATGTTGTAAATCTTGCAAACAAGGCAGCCAGGAAGCTTACAGCACTTCGCCGTATCTCCCATCTGCTTGACAGTAGGGGTTGCAAGATCCTGTACGAGGCACAAGTACGCTCACACCTTGAGTATGCTCCACTTTCTTGGTTTGCCTGCCCCCCCCCCTCTCATCTGCGACTGCTTGACAGAGTAGAGAACAGAGCAAGACGTCTCATCTCTCGCCTGGACCCATCCTGGATAGATCTGTCATTTCAGCAGAGCCTTCAACATAGGAGGGATGTGGGTGGCCTTACTGTTATGTACAAGGCCAATATTGTCAAAATACCACACTTGGATCCACTTCGAGGACAGCGTGAAACAAGCTTTTATGCCACAAGACGGGCAGAAAGCAGCAACTTCACTCTGGCTGTACCCTTCTCCAGAACATCACTCCATCTGAGATCATACATACCCAGGATGACTCGAGTATGGAACACATTCGTACAGCATAATGATGTCAACGAGATAGTCAGTTGATCAAATGAAAATGCTGGCCCACAGATGGCTCCAACTTCATCCTGTTCCCTACTTGTATGTCTCATAACAATAAAAATGCTTTCAAATGAGCTGATGTAGGTAACAGCTCTTAGCTTGCCAATAAAGTTAGGAATCCTTAACCTGTAAATAGCTGTCAATAAAGCTAGGGATCCTTAACATTGTCAAACCCTGTGTATTAATTTTGATTAAACATGTAATAATTTCTGTTTTTAATTTCCATAGAGGCGAATTATCATATTTTTTTATGAATTATTAATTTTTACGAACTTTGATTATTTTATGTGAATTGTGATTTTTATGTTCTTTCGTGAATTATGATTATTTTATGAATTATGATTATTTTATGAATTATGATTATTTTATGAATTATGATTATTTTATGAATTATGATTATTTATTAATTATGATTATTTATGAATTATGATTATTTTATGAATTATGATTATTTATTAATAATGATTATTTATGAATTATGATTATTTATTAATTATGATTATTAATGAATTATGATTATTTTATGAATTATGATTAATTTATGAATTATGATTATTTTATGAATTATGATTATTTATTAATAATGATTATTTATGAATTATGATTATTTATTAATAATGATTATTTATGAATTATGATTATTTTATGAATTATGATTATTTATTAATAATTATTTATGAATTATGATTATTTTATGAATAATGATTATTTTATGAATAATGATTATTTTATGAATAATGATTATTTTATGAATAATGATTATTTTATGAATAATGATTATTTTATGAATTATGATTATTTATTAATAATGATTATTTATGAATTATGATTATTTTATGAATAATGATTATTTTATGAATAATGATTATTTTATGAATAATGATTATTTTATGAATTATGAATATTTTATGAATTATGATTATTTTATTAATTATTATTTTTATGAATTATATTTTTTTCATTAATTATATTTTTCATTAATTATTAATTTTACATGTTTTTCTAATTTTTTTTTCATTTATTTATGACAATATTTTGATGGAGGTGAAAGTTAGAGAAGCAGAGTCTCTCCAGCCTCTACCGTACCCAGTACTGTAGCTGTGTACTATCACTGTTGTGAGGTTAACATCATACCCAGTACTGTAGCTGTGTACTATCACTGTTGTGAGGTTAACACCATACCCAGTACTGTAGCTGTGTACTATCACTGTTGTGAGGTTAACACCATACCCAGTACTGTAGCTGTGTACTATCACTGTTGTGAGGTTAACATCATACCCAGTACTGTAGCTGTGTACTATCGCTGTTGTGAGGTTAACATCATACCCAGTACTGTAGCTGTGTACTATCACTGTTAACATCATACCCAGTACTGTAGCTGTGTACTATCACTGTTGTGAGGTTAACATCATACCCAGTACTGTAGCTGTGTACTATCACTGTTGTGAGGTTAACACCATACCCAGTACTGTAGCTGTGTACTATCACTGTTGTGGGGTTAATATACCCAGCACTGTAGCTGTGTACTATCACTGTTGTGAGGTTAACACCATACCCGGCACTGTAGCTGTGTTCTATCACTGTTATGAGGTTAACACCATACGCAGCACTGTAGCTGTGTACCATCACTATTGTGAGGTTAACACCATACTCAGTACTGTAGCTGTGTGCTATCACTGTTGTGGGGTTAACATCATACCCAGTACTGTAGCTGTGTACTGTCACTGTTGTGGGGTTAACATCATACCCAGTACTGTAGATGTGTACTATCACTGTTGTGGGGTTAACATACCCAGCACTGTAGCTGTGTTCTATCACTGTTGTGAGGTTAACACCATACCCAGCACTGTAGCTGTGTTCTATCACTGTTGTGAGGTTAACACCATACCCAGCACTGTAGCTGTGTTCTATCACTGTTATGAGGTTAACACCATACCCAGCACTGTAGCTGTCTACCATCACTGTTGTGAGGTTAACCCCATACCCAGTACTGTAGCTGTGTACTATCACTGTTGTGGGGTTAACATCATACCCAGTACTGTAGCTGTGCACTATCACTGTTGTGTGGTTAACATCATACCCAGTACAGTAGCTGTGTACTATCACTGTTGTGGGGTTAACATCATACCCAGTACTGTAGCTGTGTACTATCACTGTTGTGGGGTTAACATCATACCCAGTACTGTAGCTGTGTACTATCACTGTTGTGGGGTTAACATCATACCCAGTACTATAGCTGTGTACTATCACTGTTGTGGGGTTAACATCATACCCAGTACTGTAGCTGTGTACTGTCACTGTTGTGGGGTTAACATCATACCCAGTACTGTAGCTGTGTAATATCACTGTAGTGGGGTTAACATCATACCCAGCACTGTAGCTGTGTACTGTCACTGTTGTGGGGTTAACATCATACCCAGTACTGTAGCTGTGTACTGTCACTGTTGTGAGGTTAACACCATATCCAGCACTGTAGATGTGTACTATCACTGTTGCGAGGTTACCATACCCAGCACTGTAGCTGTGTACTATCACTGTTGTGAGGTTAACACCATACCCAGTACTGTAGCTGTGTTCTATCACTGTTGTGAGGTTAATATACCCAGCACTGTAGCTGTGTACTATCACTGTTGTGAGGCTAACACCATACCCAGCACTGTAGCTGTGTTTTATCACTGTTATGAGGTTAACACCATACCCAGCACTGTAGCTGTGTACCATCACTGTTGTGAGGTTAACACCATACCCAGCGCTGTAGCTGTGTACTATCACTGTTATGGGGTTAAAATCATACCCAGCACTGTAGCTGTGTACTATCAATGTTGTGAGGTTAATATCATACCCAGCACTGTAGCTGTGTACTATCACTGTTGTGAGGTTAACACCATACCCAGCACTGTAGCTGTGTGCTATCACTGTTGTGAGGTTAACATCATACCCAGCACTGTAGCTGTGTACTATCACTGTGAGGTTAACACCATACCCAGCACTGCAACTGTGTACTGTCACTCTTGTGAGGTTAACACCATACCCAGCACTGTAACTGTGCACTATCACTGTTGTGAGGTTAACACCATACCCGGCACTAGCTGTGTACTATCACTGTTGTGAGGTTAATACCATACCCAGCACTGTAGCTGTGTACTATCACTGTTGTGAGGTTAACACCATACCCAGCACTGTAGCTGTGTACTATCACTGTTGTGAGGCTAACACCATACCCAGCACTGTAGCTGTGTACTATCTCTGTTGTGAGGTTAACACCATACCCAGCACTGTAGCTGTGTACTATCACTGCTGTGAGGTTAACACATACCCAGCACTGTAGCTGTGTACTATCACTGTTGTGAGGTTAACACCATACCCAGCACTGTAGCTGTGTACTGTCACTGTTTTGAAGTTAACATCATACTGTGTGTACATTCTGTTGGTGGGAACTGTGTGCACATTCTAGTGGTTGTAACTGTGTGTACATTCTGTTGGTGGGAACTGTGTGCACATTCTGGTGGTTGTAACTGTGTGTACATTCTGTTAGTGGGAACTGTGTGTACATTCTGGTGGTTGTAACTGTGTGTACATTCTGTTAGTGGGAACTGTGTGTACATTCTGGTGGTTGTAACTGTGTGTGCATTCTGGTGGTTGTAACTGTGTGTACATTCTGGTGGTGGGAACTGTGTGTACATTTTGGTGGTGGAACTGTGTGTACATTCTGGTGGTTGTAACTGTGTGTGCATTCTGGTGGTTGTAACTGTGTGTACATTCTGGTGGTGGGAACTGTGTGTACATTTTGGTGGTGGAACTGTGTGTACATTTTGGTGGTGGGAACTGTGTGTACATTCTGGTGGTTGTAACTGTGTGTGCATTCTGGTGGTTGTAACTGTGTGTACATTCTGGTGGTGGGAACTGTGTGTACATTTTGGTGGTGGAACTGTGTGTACATTCTGGTGGTGGGAACTGTGTGTACATTCTGGTGGTTGTAACTGTGTGTACATTCTGTTAGTGGGAACTGTGTGTACATTCTGGTGGTTGTAACTGTGTGTGCATTCTGGTGGTGGGAACTGTGTGTACATTCTGGTGGTTGTAACTGTGTGTACATTCTGTTAGTGGGAACTGTGTGTACATTCTGGTGGTTGTAACTGTGTGTGCATTCTGGTGGTGGGAACTGTGTGTACATTCTGGTGGTTGTAACTGTGTGTGCATTCTGGTGGTGGGAACTGTGTGTACATTCTGGTGGTTGTAACTGTGTGTACATTCTGATGGTTGTAACTGTGTGTACATTCTGGTGGTGGGAACTGTGTGTACATTTTGGTGGTGGAACTGTGTGTACATTCTGGTGGTGGAACTGTGTGTACATTCTGGTGGTGGGAACTGTGTGTACATTCTGGTGGTTGTAACTGTGTGTACATTCTGGTGGTGGGAACTGTGTGTACATTCTGGTGGTTGTAACTGTGTGTACATTCTGGTGGTTGTAACTGTGTGTACATTCTGATGGTTGTAACTGTGTGTACATTCTGGTGGTGGGAACTGTGTGTACATTTTGGTGGTGGAACTGTGTGTACATTTTGGTGGTGGAACTGTGTGTACATTCTGGTGGTGGAACTGTGTGTACATTCTGGTGGTGGGAACTGTGTGTACATTCTGGTGGTTGTAACTGTGTGTACATTCTGATGGTGGGAACTGTGTGTACATTCTGGTGGTTGTAACTGTGTGTACATTCTGGTGGTGGGAACTGTGTGTACATTCTGGTGGTTGTAACTGTGTGTACATTCTGATGGTTGTAACTGTGTGTACATTCTGATGGTTGTAACTGTGTGTACATTCTGGTGGTGGGAACTGTGTGTACATTTTGGTGGTGGAACTGTGTGTACATTTTGGTGGTGGAACTGTGTGTACATTCTGGTGGTGGAACTGTGTGTACATTCTGGTGGTGGGAACTGTGTGTACATTCTGGTGGTTGTAACTGTGTGTACATTCTGATGGTTGTAACTGTGTGTACATTCTGGTGGTGGGAACTGTGTGTACATTTTGGTGGTGGAACTGTGTGTACATTCTGGTGGTGGAACTGTGTGTACATTCTGGTGGTGGGAACTGTGTGTACATTCTGGTGGTTGTAACTGTGTGTACATTCTGGTGGTGGGAACTGTGTGTACATTCTGGTGGTTGTAACTGTGTGTACATTCTGGTGGTTGTAACTGTGTGTACATTCTGGTGGTTGTAACTGTGTGTACATTCTGGTGGTTGTAACTGTGTGTACATTCTGGTGGTTGTAACTGTGTGTACATTCTGGTGGTTGTAACTGTGTGTACATTCTGGTGGTTGTAACTGTGTGTACATTCTGGTGGTTGTAACTGTGTGTACATTCTGGTGGTTGTAACTGTGTGTACATTCTGGTGGTGGGAACTGTGTGTACATTCTGGTGGTTGTAACTGTGTGTACATTCTGGTGGTGGGAACTGTGTGTACATTCTGGTGGTTGTAACTGTGTGTACATTCTGGTGGTGGGAACTGTGTGTACATTCTGGTGGTGGGAACTGTGTGTACATTCTGGTGGTTGTAACTGTGTGTACATTCTGGTGGTTGTAACTGTGTGTACATTCTGGTGGTGGGAACTGTGTGTACATTCTGGTGGTTGTAACTGTGTGTACATTCTGGTGGTGGGAACTGTGTGTACATTCTGGTGGTTGTAACTGTGTGTACATTCTGGTGGTGGGAACTGTGTGTACATTCTGGTGGTGGGAACTGTGTGTACATTCTGGTGGTTGTAACTGTGTGTACATTCTGGTGGTTGTAACTGTGTGTACATTCTGGTGGTGGGAACTGTGTGTACATTCTGGTGGTTGTAACTGTGTGTACATTCTGGTGGTGGGAACTGTGTGTACATTCTGGTGGTTGTAACTGTGTGTACATTCTGGTGGTGGGAACTGTGTGTACATTCTGGTGGTTGTAACTGTGTGTACATTCTGGTGGTGGGAACTGTGTGTACATTCTGGTGGTGGGAACTGTGTGTACATTCTATTCCTCATATTTTAATTGCTATCATCAGCGTTGAAAGACGGTAATAACCTTCTCTCGAAATACTTAATCCCATACAATCGAGAAATGTAATTCGTACTGGAATATTTCCATCATCAGCGAATATAAGCAACATAAATATTCTCTGGGGCCGTGCGGGTCGTTTTGAAAAATAATTAACCTTTAATATTAATAATGGTTATTTCCTCATTTTCGGGTCACCTTGTCATGGTGGGAGACAGCCGGTGGAGTATAAAAAATAATAATAAACGAAATAATAGCCTTGTTGACGGGTATATAATATCTTTG
Source organism: Cherax quadricarinatus (assembly GCF_038502225.1). Taxonomy (NCBI): domain Eukaryota; kingdom Metazoa; phylum Arthropoda; class Malacostraca; order Decapoda; family Parastacidae; genus Cherax; species Cherax quadricarinatus. Next base: position 12,218,420 of record NC_091351.1, read on the forward strand.
AGAGAATTTTGACGTCTAAATCAGCGTCTCAAAGCGCTAAATTTGATTTCCGGAAAATATAATGTGAAGACAAGACATCGAGGGAATTATAGAAGAAATTGGTTTAAAATATTGTCTTGATGCAGGCTAGTTAGTTCAATACTTTCTTGTGTTACAGAACCACGTGGATATAGAAACACTGTGGGTGATAATGTTCCAATGTGGGTGACAAAAACACCATTGTGGTTAATATTTTTGTATTGATAGTTTACAAGGGTAAACAAAATCCTTCTCCAGCCCGAGGATGGTCAGTGAACTATTCTGAAAAGATATGTAAGAGAGGACCCACCAGGCAGCAAGACTGAGAAAAACCTGTCGTATGCAGCTCAGAGGTGGAACCAGGAGCTGAGACTCGCTGCCACTAACCACAACAGACGATTACACATATACATGTACACAAATTCACTTATGCGAGTATGTGCACAATACAATAACACAAAAGTAAAGGTATGATAGCAATCACAATAACATGGCTGGAACAATTCATAACTAGTCAACAATACCGTGGATGGAACAATTCATAACTAGTCAACAATACCGTGGATGGAACAATTCATAACTAGTCAACAATACCGTGGATGGAACAATTCATAACTAGTCAACAATACCGTGGATGGAACAATTCATAACTAGTCAACAATACCGTGGATGGAACAATTCATAACTAGTCAACAATACCGTGGATGGAACAATTCATAACTAGTCAACAATACCGTGGATGGAACAAGTCATAACTAGTCAATACCGTGGATGGAACAACTCATAACTAGTCAACAATACCGTGGATGGAACAATTCATAACTAGTCAACAATACCGTGGATGGAACAGTTCATAACTAGTCAACAGTACCCTGGATGGAACAATTCATAACTAACCATCAATACCATGGCTGGAACAATTCACAACTAGCCAACAATACCATGGCTAGAACAATTCATAACTAGCCAACAATACCACGGCTAGAACAATTCATAACTAATCAACAATACCATGGTTGGAACAATTCATTATTAGCAAACTATACCATGGCTGGAACAATTCACAACTAGCCAACAACACCATGGCTTGAACAATTCACAACTAGCCAACAATACCATGGCTAGAACAATTCAGAGCTAGCCAACAATACCATGGCTTGAACAATTCACAACTAGCCAACAATACCATGGCTAGAACAAGTCATAACTAGCCACCAATTCCATGGTAGGAACAATTCACAATTAGCCAACATTACAATGGCTGGAACAATTCACAATTAGCCAATAATACCAAGGAGGAAACAATTCACAATTAGCCAACAATACAATGGCTAGAACAATTCATAACTAGCCAACAATACCAAGTACGGAACAATTCACAACTAGCCAACAAAATGATGGCTGGAACAATTCATAACTAGTCTCCAATTTCATGGCAGGAACAATTCACAATTAGCAAGCAATACAATGGCTCGAACAATTCACAACTAGCAAACAATACCATGGCTAGAATAATTTATAACTAGCCAACAATATGATGGCTGGAACAATTCATAACTAGCCAACAAAACCATGGATGGAACAATTCATAACTAGCCAACACTACCACGGCTGGAACAATTCAGAACTAGCCAACACTACCACGGCTGGAACAATTCACATATAGCCAGCAATACCTTGGCTAGAACAATTCATAACTAGCCAACAATAGCTTGGCTGGAACAATTCATAAATAACCAACAATACCATGCATGGAACAATTCATAACTAGCCAGCAATACCATAGCTGGAACAATTCATAAATAGCCAACAATAACATGGCTAGAACAATTCATAAATAGTCAACAATACCATGCCTGGAACAATTCATAACTAGTCAACAATTCAATGGCTAGAACATTTCATTACTAGCCAACAATTCCGCAGCTAGAGCAATTCATAACTAGCCAACAATAGCATGGCTGGAACAATTCATAAATAGCCAACAATCCCATGCCTGGAACAAATACAATACAATGGCTGGAATAATTCACAATTAGCCAACAATACTATGGCTGGAACAATTCACAAGAAGCCAACAATACAATGGCTGGAACAGTTCATAACTAGCTAACAATATGATGGCTGGAACATTTCATAACTAGCCAACAATACCATGGCTGGAACAATTCATAACTAGCCAACAATACCACGGCTGGAACAATTCACGAATAGCCAACAATACCATGGCTAGAACAATTCACAACAAGCCAACAATACCATGGCTGGAACAATTCATAACTAGCCAACAATACCACGGCTGGAACAATTCACAAATAGCCAACAATACCATGGCTAGAACAATTCACAACTAGCCAACAATACCATGGCTAGAACAGTTCATAACTAGCCAACAATACCATGGCTGGAACAATTCACAACTAGCCAACAAAATGATGGCTGGAACAATTCATAACTAGTCTCCAATTTCATGGCAGGAACAATTCACAATTAGCAAGCAATACAATGGCTCGAACAATTCACAACTAGCCAACAATACCATGGCTAGAATAATTTATAACTAGCCAACAATATGATGGCTGGAACAATTCATAACTAGCCAACAAAACCATGGTTGGAACAATTCATAACTAGCCAACACTACCACGGCTGGAACAATTCACATATAGCCAGCAATACCTTGGCTAGAACAATTCATAACTAGCCAACAATAGCTTGGCTGGAACAATTCATAAATAGCCAACAATACCATGCATGGAACAATTCATAACTAGCCAGCAATACCATAGCTGGAACAATTCATAAATAGCCAACAATAACATGGCTAGAACAATTCATAAATAGTCAACAATACCATGCCTGGAACAATTCATAACTAGTCAACAATTCAATGGCTAGAACATTTCATTACTAGCCAACAATTCCGCAGCTAGAGCAATTCATAACTAGCCAACAATAGCATGGCTGGAACAATTCATAAATAGCCAACAATCCCATGCCTGGAAAAAATACAATACAATGGCTGGAATAAGTCACAATTAGCCAACAATACTATGGCTGGAACAATTCACAAGAAGCCAACAATACAATGGCTGGAACAGTTCATAACTAGCTAACAGTATGATGGCTGGAACATTTCATAACTAGCCAACAATACCATGGCTGGAACAATTCATAACTAGCCAACAATACCACGGCTGGAACAATTCACAAATAGCCAACAATACCATGGCTAGAACAGTTCACAACTAGCCAACAATACCATGGCTGGAACAATTCATAACTAGCCAACAATACCAAGGCTGGAACAATTCACAAATAGCCAACAATACCATGGCTAGAACAGTTCATAACTAGCCAACAATACCATGGCTGGAACAATTCATAACTAGCCAACAATACCACGGCTGGAACAATTCACAAATAGCCAACAATACCATGGCTAGAACAATTCACAACTAGCCAACAATACCATGGCTAGAACAGTTCATAACTAGCCAACAATACCATATCTGGAACAATTCATAACTAGCCTGCAATACTATGGCTAGAATAGTTCATAATTAGTCATCACTACCATGGCTGGAACAATTCACAACTAGGCAGCAATACCATGGCTGGAACAATTCATAACTAGCCAACTATAACATGGCTGGAACAATTTATAACTAACCATGAAAAACGATGCCTGGAACAATTCCTAACTAGCCAACAATACCATGGCTGGAACAATTCGCAACTAGCCAAAAATACTATGATTGGAACAGTTCACAACTAACCAGTAATACCATGGCTGGAACAATTCACAACCAGCTAACAATACCATGGCTGTAACAGATTTCAACCAACCAATAATACCATGGCTTGAACAGTTCACGTCTAGCCAAAATACCATAGCTGGAACAATTCATAACAAACCAACAATATCATGATGCGAATAATTCATAGTCAACAATATCGTAGGTGGAACAATTCACAACTAGCCAACATTACCATGGCTGGAACAATTCACAACTAATCAACAATACCATTTTTGGAACAATACAAAACTGACCAATAATTCCACGGTTGGAACAATTCACAAATAACCAACAATATCATGGTTGGAACAATTCACATCTTAAAGCAATACTGTGGCTGGAACAATAGCTCTCACAGTCATGCATCTACTAGACCTAAAATAGCCCTCTAAGTTAACTATCTATTAGACCTAACAATAGCCCTCTAAGTTAACTATCTACTAGACCTAACAATAGCCCTCTAAGTTAACTATCTACAAGACCTAACAATAACCCTCTAAGTTAACTATCTACTAGAATTAACAATAGCCATCTAAGTTAACTATCTACTAGACCTAACATTAGCCCTCTAAGTTAACTATCTCCAAGACCTAACAATAGCCCTCTAAGTTAACTATCTACTAGAATTAACAATAGCCCTATAAGTTAACTATCTACTAGACCTAACAATAGCTCTCTAAGTTAACTATCTACAAGACCTAACAATAGCCCTCTAAGTTAACTATCTACAAGACCTAACAATAACCCTCTAAGTTAACTATCTACTAGAATTAACAATAGCCATCTAAGTTAACTATCTACTAAACCTAACATTAGCCCTCTAAGTTAACTATCTACAAGACCTAACAATAGACCTCTAAGTTAACTATCTACTAGAATTAACAATAGCCCTCTAAGTTAACTATCTACTAGAATTAACAATAGCCCTCTAAGTTAACTATCTACTAGACCTAACCATAGCCATCTAAGTTAACTATCTACTAGAATTAACAATAGCCCTATAAGTTAACTATCTACTAGACCTAACAACAGCCCTCTAAGTTAACTATCTACTAGAATTAACAATAGCCCTCTAAGTTAACTATCTACTAGACCTAACAATAGCCCTCTAAGTTAACTATCTATTACACCTAACGATAGCCCTCTAAGTTAACTATCTATTACACCTAACGATAGCCCTCTAAGTTAACTATCTACAAGACTACAATAGCCCTCTAAGTTAACTATCTATTACACCTAACAATAGCCCTCTAAGTTAACTATCTACAAAACTACAATAGCCCTCTAAGTTAACTATCTACAAGACCTAACAATACCCCACTAGACCCCACAAGACCTAACAATAGCCCTCCAAGTTAACTATCTACAAGACATAACAATAGCCCTCCAAGTTAACTATCTACAGGACCTAACAATAGCCCTCCAAGTTAACTATCTACAGGACCTAACAATAGCCCTGCAAGTTAACTATCTACAAGACCTAACAATAGTCCTGCAAGTTAACTATCTACAAGACCTAACAATAGCCCTGCAAGTTAACTATCTACAAGACCTAACAATAGCCTTGCAACACAAACCTTCCGGGTTCAATAGATACTTCAGTTAACTTGTAGTAATTAGCAAATAAACACCAGATGTGTTTGTTGAAGTTTCTCACAGTGCTGAAAGTTATGCATTCTGTATTTGTTTGTAATTCCTAGAGCGCTAAATTCACGTGGGCCATTCATCGCAAGGATTTGTTGTGGCTTGATCCTCCATCTGCCTGATCGTGGCCCGGTCTTTGACTAGTCCTGGTTGTAGTGGTATTGATGATGTGTGGCACTGTAGGATGTTTGTGTGTGGCACTGTAGGATGTTTATGTGTGTGGCACTGTAGGATGTTTGTGTGTGGCACTGTAGGATGTTTGTGTGTGTGGCACTGTAGGATGTTTGTGTGTGTGTCACTGTAGGATGTTTGTGTATGGCACTCTACGATGTTTGTATGTGGCACTGTAGGATGTTTGTGTGTGGCACTCTACGATGTTTGTATGTGGCACTGTAGGATGTTTGTGTGTGGCACTCTACGATGTTTGTATGTGGCACTGTAGGATGTTTGTGTGTGGCACTCTACGATGTTTGTGTGTGGCACTGTAGGATGTTTGTGTGTGGCACTCTACGATCTTTGTGTGTGTTGTAGTGTAGGAATGTTTGTGTGGCACTGTAGGGATGTTTGTGCTGCTACAGCATCAATAGCACTGTCAACAGCAACAACAATAAAACAAGCATCAGCATCAGCATCAGCATCAACACCAGCATCAACATCAGCATCAGCATCAACATCAGCATCAGCATCAGCATCAACATCAACATCAACATCAACATCAGCATCAGCATCAACATCAGCATCAACATCAACATCAGCATCAACATCAGCATCAGCATCAACATCAACATCAGCATCAGCATCAGCATCAACATCAGTATCAACATCAGCATCAGCATCAACATCAGCATCAACATCAACATCAGCATCAGCATCAGCATCAACATCAGCATCAACATCAACATCAGCATCAACATCAGCATCAGCATCAACATCAGCATCAACATCAGCATCAACATCAGTATCAGCATCAACATCAGCATCAGCATCAACATCAGCATCAACATCAACATCAACATCAGCATCAGCATCAGCATCAACATCAGCATCAGCATCAACATCAGCATCAGCATCAGCATCAGCATCAACATCAGCATCAACATCAACATCAACATCAACATCAGCATCAGCATCAGCATCAGCATCAACATCAGCATCAGCATCAGCATCAGCATCAGCATCAACATCAGCATCAACATCAACATCAGCATCAGCATCAGCATCAGCATCAACATCAGCATCAACATCAACATCAGCATCAGCATCAGCATCAGCATCAACATCAGCATCAACATCAGCATCAGCATCAGCATCAACATCAGCATCAACATCAGCATCAACCTCAGCATCAACATCAACATCAACATCAGCATCAACATCAGCATCAGCATCAGCATCAGCATCAGCATCAACATCAGCATCAACATCAGCATCAGCATCAGCATCAGCATAAACATCAGCATCAACATCAGCATCAACATCAGCATCAGCATCAGCATCAACATCAACATCAGCATCAGCATCAGCATCAGCATCAGCATCAACATCAGCATCAGCATCAACATCAGCATCAGCATCAGCATCAGCATCAACATCAGCATCAGCATCAGCATCAGCATCAACATCAGCATCAGCATCAGCATCAGCATCAGCATCAACATCAGCATCAGCATCAGCATCAGCATCAACATCAGCATCAGCATCAGCATCAGCATCAACATCAGCATCAGCATCAGCATCAGCATCAACATCAGCATCAGCATCAGCATCAGCATCAGCATCAACATCAGCATCAGCATCAGCATCAGCATCAACATCAGCATCAACATCAACATCAGCATCAGCATCAGCATCAGCATCAACATCAGCATCAACATCAGCATCAGCATCAGCATCAACATCAGCATCAACATCAGCATCAACCTCAGCATCAACATCAACATCAACATCAGCATCAACATCAGCATCAGCATCAGCATCAGCATCAGCATCAACATCAGCATCAACATCAGCATCAGCATCAGCATCAGCATAAACATCAGCATCAACATCAGCATCAACATCAGCATCAGCATCAGCATCAACATCAGCATCAGCATCAACATCAGCATCAGCATCAGCATCAGCATCAACATCAGCATCAGCATCAGCATCAGCATCAACATCAGCATCAGCATCAGCATCAGCATCAACATCAGCATCAGCATCAGCATCAGCATCAACATCAGCATCAGCATCAGCATCAGCATCAACATCAGCATCAGCATCAGCATCAGCATCAACATCAGCATCAGCATCAGCATCAGCATCAGCATCAACATCAGCATCAGCATCAGCATCAGCATCAGCATCAACATCAGCATCAACATCAGCATCAGCATCAGCATCAGCATCAGCATCAACATCAGCATCAGCATCAGCATCAGCATCAGCATCAGCATCAGCATCAGCATCAACATCAGCATCAGCATCAGCATCAGCATCAGCATCAGCATCAGCAAGAGCAGAATGAAAAATACAAAAGCTGTAGTTAGAACAGTAGCAACAACAGTACCTGCTGCAATAACAGTACCAGTAACAACAACAGTAGCAACACCACCACCTGCAGCAACAGCAGCACAATTAGCAACAACAGCACCAGTAGCAACAACAGTACCAGTAGCAACAACAGCACAAATAGCAACAACACCAGTATCAACAACAGCTCCAGTAGCAACAACAGCACCAGCAGCAACAACGGCACCAATAGCAACAACAGCACCAGCAGCAACAACACCACCAGTAGCAACAACAGCACCAGCAGCAACAACAGTACAGAAGCAACAACAGTACCAGTAGCAACAACGCCACTAGCAGCAACAACCACAATAACACTAGCAGCAACATCAACAAAAACAACACCAGCAGCAACAACAACACCAGAGCAACAACAACACCTGTAGCAACAACAACACCTGTAGCAGCAACAACACCTATAGCAACAACAACACCAGTAACAACAACACCAGTAGCAACAGCAACACCAGTAGCAACAACACCAGTAGCAACAGAAACAACAGTAGCAACAACAACACCAGTACCAACAATAGCACCACGAACAACAACAGCACCAGTAGCAACAACACCAGTAGCAGCAACACTAGTAACAACAACAGCGCTAGTAGCAACAATAGCACCAGGAACAACAAGAACACCAGTAGCAGATGAATGGTTCAGAGAACCGACATGTTGATAAATTAGACACATGTTCAACTCTTGGGTTTATTTATTGAGGAAACGTTTCGCCACACAGTGGCTTCATCAGTCCATACCAAGGATAATCTAGAAGAACAGGAGGAGACTGATGAAGCCACTGTGTGGCGAAACGTTTCCTCAATAAAGATACCCAAGAGTTGCACATGTGTTTAATTTATCAACACCAGTAGCAACAACAACACCAGTAGCAACAACAGCACCAGTAGCAACAACAGCACCAGTAGCAACAACAACACCAGTAGCAACAACAACACCAGTAGCAACAACAGCACCAGTAGCAACAACAGCACCAGTAGCAACAACAGCACCAGTAGCAACAACAACAACACCAGTAGCAAAAACACCAGTAGCCACAACAACACCAGTAGCAACAATAACACCAGTAGCAACAACAACACTAGTAGCAACAACACCAATAGCAACAACACCAGTAGCAACAGCACCAGTAGCTACAACAACACCAGTAGCAACAGCACCAGTAGCTACAACAACACCAGTAGCAACAATAACACCAGTAGCAACAACAAAAACACCAGTAGCAACAACACCAATAGCAACAACACCAATAGCAACAACACCAGTAGCAACAGCACCAGTAGCTACAACAACACCAGTAGCAACAATAGCACCAGTAGCAGCAACAACAACACCAGTAGTAACAACAACACCAGTAGCAACAACACCAGTAGCAACAACAACAACACCAGTAGCAACAACACCAGCAGCCACAACAACACCAGTAGCAACAATAGCACCAGTAGCAGCAACAACAACACCAGTAGTAACAACAACACCAGTAGCAACAACACCAGTAGCAAATACATCACCAGTAGCAACAACACCAATAGTAACAACAGCACCAGTAGTAACAATAGCACCCGTAGCATAAACAACACCAGTAGCAGCATCAACAGAAGTAGCAACAACAGCACCAGTAGCAAAACAGCACCAGAAGCAACAACAGCACCAGTAGCAACAACAGCACCAGTAGTAACAATAGGATCAGTAGCAACAACAGCACCAGCAGCAACAACAACAACAACAACAACAACAACAACAACAGCAACACCACCAGTAGCAGCAACAGCTTCAGTAGCAACAATAGCACCAGCGGTAACAACAACATTAGTAGCAACAAGAAACAACAACAGAACAAGCTGCAAAAGCACCTGTGGACATACTCAGAAATGTTTGTTTCTCAGTTTATATACACTAAGAGAAATACACAGCTCATGGTAAGTGTACAAACAGGTGTACACTTACCATGAGTCTTGATATACAGTGAGGATTAAAAGCCACAGTACACTGGCTGGAACAATATCTTGTTTGGAACAATACCCTGGCTTGAACAATACCCTGTCTGGAACAATACCCTGGCTGGAACAATATCTTAGCTGGAACAATACCTTGGCTGGAACAACACCGTGGCTGGAAGAATACCGTGGGCGGAACAACACCGTGATCTAAAAAATACCGTGGCTGTAGAACAATTCAGTGACTGGAACAATAACGTGGCTGGAACAATTCACAAATAACCCACTCTTAGAGAGTGACCTTCGGATGATGTTTCGGTCAGTACTTGACTACTGTCAAGTCACAAATAAGCGAGAATAAACAGAGAAGAGCCAGCAACACTGGAACTGCCTGTGTTTGGTGCGCTGGTATTCAACGCAACAACAGACGAATCTAAACATCTACATTTGTAGTTTCTCGTTGCGAAAATCTTGACGCCTCATCTACCTTATAGTGTGTCCATGTGAGCCGTATATAAAAATATGCGTTGGTTATGTTGTCTTTCCTACATGCATGCTTGTGTTCACAGATTCTGGTGTTCAGGCGAGTAAAAACTCTCCAAGACTCCATTGAACAGTTTCAAGAGTAGATAAGAGAAGGTTCAAGATGCCAGAATTTAGTGATGTCGATGGACGTATTCTAGAAGGTGGAGGCAGGAGTTGTATCTCGATCCTCTCTCTCTCTCTCTCTCTCTCACACACACACACACACACACACACACATACACACACACACACACACACACACACACACACATAACAGGCCAGGTGTCTAATGATAGATGGTAACTACTATTATTACCACTACTACTATTACTACTATCACTACTACTACTATTACTACTACTACTACCATCACCATCACCACCACCACTACTACTACTACTACTAGTACTACCACCACCACCACTATTACACACATGTATAGCCTTTGCGACTACTGCGACAGGGATTGTCGCAATAAAAGGAATGATCATTACATAGGTTAACGTCCTGGCATTTGCAAACCTTTGAATCAATATACATGTGGACGACGTAAGGATTCCCTTGAAATCTTTGGCTTGTGTAGCGGTGGGAGACGAGGTGCTCTGACTACACGCTCTACAACACTAATATAAACCCCAACACTGTGTATCATGGCGGCCACTAATACTCTCGTGGGGGAGAGGGGAGTTAGCAACTTAAACTCTCAGCGGACAGAACTCTTATTAACCCTCAGCAGACAGTACTCTTACTAAGCCTCAGCAGACAGTACTCATACTAACCCTAAGCAGGCAGTACTCTTACTAACCCTCAGCAGACAGTACTCTTACTAAGCCTCAGCAGACAGTACTCATACTAACCCTAAGCAGGCAGTATCTTATTAACCCTCAGCAGACAGCACTCTTACTAACCTCAGCAGACAGTACTCATACTAGCCCTAAGCAGACAGTACTCTTACTAACCCTCAGCAGACAGTACTCATACTAACCCTAAGCAGACACTACTCTTATTAACCCTCAGCAGACAGTACTCTTACTAACCTCAGCAGACAGTACTCATACTAACCCTAAGCAAACAGTACTGTTACTAACCCTCAGTAGACAGTACTCTTACTAACCCTCAGCAGACAGTATTCGTACTAACCCTCAGCAGACAGTATTCTTACTAACCCTCAGCAGACAGTACTCTTACTAACCCTCAGCAGACAGTATTCTTACTAACCCTCAGCAGACAGTACTCTTACTAACCCTCAGCAGACAGTACTCCCACTAATTCTCAGAGGACAGTACTCTTACTAACCTTCAGCAGACAAAACTCTTATTAACCCTCAGCAGACAGTACTCTTTCTAACCCTCAGCAGACAGTACTCTTACTAACCCTCAGCAGACAGTATTCTTACTAACCCTCAGCAGACAGTATTCTTACTAACCCTCAGCAGACAGTATTCTTACTAACCCTCAGCAGACAGTACTCTTACTAACTCTCAGCAGACAGTACTCATACTAATCCTCAGCGGACAGTACTCTTACTAACCCTCAGCAGACAGTACTCTTGCTAACCCCTCAGCAGACAGTACTCCCACTAATTCTCAGAGGACAGTACTCTTAATAACCTTCAGCAGACAGTACTTTAACCCTCAGCAGACAGTACTCTTCCTAACCCTCAGCAGACAGTACTCTTACTAACCTTCAGCAGACAGTACTCATATCAACCCTCAGCAGACAGTACTCTCACTAACCCTCAGCAGACAGTACTCTTACTAACCCTCAGCAGACAATACTCTTACTAACCCTCACCAGACAGTACTCTTAGTAACCCTCAGCAGACAGTACTCTTACTAAACCTCAGCAGACAGTATTCTTACTACTCTCAGCAGACAGTACTCTTACTAACCCTCAGCAGACAGTACTCTTACTACCCCTCAGCAGACAGTACTCTTACTAATCCTCAGCAGACAGTACTCTTACTAACCCTCAGCAGACAGTACTCTTACTAACCCTCAGCAGACAGTACTCTTACTAACCCTCAGCAGAAAGTAATCTTACTAACCCTCAGCAGACAGAACTCTTACTAACCCTCAGCAGACAGTACTCTTAATACCCCTCAGCAGACAGTACTCTTACTAACCCTCAGCAGACTGAACTCTTACTAACCCTCAGCAGACAGTACTCTTACTAACCCTCAGCAGACAGAACTCTTACTAACCCTCAGCAGACAGTACTCTTACTACCCCTCAGCAAACAGTACTCTTACTAAACTTCAACAGACAGTACTGTTACTAACCCTCAGCAGACACTACTCTTACTAACCCTCAGCAGAAAGTAATCTTACTATCCCTCAGCAGACACTACTCTTACTAACCCTCAGTAGACAGTAGTCTTACTAACCCTCAGTAGACAGTAGTCTTACTAACCCTCAGTAGACAGTAGTCTTACTAACCCTCAGCAGACAGTACTCTTACTAACCCTCAGCAGACAGTACTCTTACTAACCCTCAGCAGAAAGTAATCTTACTAACCCTCAGCACACAGTACTGTTATTAACCCTCAGCAGACAGTACTCTTACTAACCCCCAGCAGAAAGTAATCTTACTATCCCTCAGCAGACACTACTCTTACTAACCCTCAGTAGACAGTAGTCTTACTAACCCTCAGTAGACAGTAGTCTTACTAACCCTCAGTAGACAGTAGTCTTACTAATCCTCAGCAGACAGTACTCTTACTAACCCTCAGCAGACAGTACTCTTACTAACCCTCAGCAGAAAGTAATCTTACTAACCCTCAGCAGACAGTACTCTTACTAACCCTCAGCAGACAGCAATCTTACTAACCCTCAGCAGACAGTACTCTTACTAACCCTCAGCAGAAAGTAATCTTACTAACCCTCAGCAGACAGTACTCTTACTAACCCTCAGCAGACAGTAATCTTACTAACCCTCAGCAGACAGTACTCTTACTAACCATCAGCAGACAGTACTCTTACTAACCCTCAGCAGACAGTATTCTTACTAACCCTCAGCAGACAGTACTCTTACTAACCCTCAGCAGACAGTACTCTTACTAACCCTCAGCAGACAGTACTCTTACTAACCCTCAGCAGACAGTACTCTTACTAACCCTCAGCAGACAGTACTCTTACTAACCCTCAGCAGACAGTAATCTTACTAACCCTCAGCAGACAGTACTCTTACTAACCCTCAGCAGACAGTACTCTTACTAACCCTCAGCAGACAGTACTCTTACTAACCCTCAGCAGACAGTACTCTTCCTAACCATCAGCAGACAGTACTCTTACTAACCCTCAGCAGACAGTATTCTTACTATCCCTCAGCAGACAGTACTCTTACTAACCCTCAGCAGACAGTACTCTTACTAACCCTCAGCAGACAGTACTCTTACTAACCCTCAGCAGACAGTACTCTTACTAACCCTCAGCAGACAATACTCTTACTAACCCTCAGCAGACAGTACTCTTACTAACCCTCAGCAGACAATACTCTTACTAACCCTCAGCAGACAGTACTCTTACTACCCCTCAGCAAACAGTACTCTTACTAAACTTCAACAGACAGTACTGTTACTAACCCTCAGCAGACACTACTCTTACTAACCCTCAGCAGAAAGTAATCTTACTATCCCTCAGCAGACACTACTCTTACTAACCCTCAGTAGACAGTAGTCTTACTAACCCTCAGTAGACAGTAGTCTTACTAACCCTCAGTAGACAGTAGTCTTACTAACCCTCAGCAGACAGTACTCTTACTAACCCTCAGCAGACAGTACTCTTACTAACCCTCAGCAGAAAGTAATCTTACTAACCCTCAGCACACAGTACTGTTATTAACCCTCAGCAGACAGTACTCTTACTAACCCCCAGCAGAAAGTAATCTTACTATCCCTCAGCAGACACTACTCTTACTAACCCTCAGTAGACAGTAGTCTTACTAACCCTCAGTAGACAGTAGTCTTACTAACCCTCAGTAGACAGTAGTCTTACTAATCCTCAGCAGACAGTACTCTTACTAACCCTCAGCAGACAGTACTCTTACTAACCCTCAGCAGAAAGTAATCTTACTAACCCTCAGCAGACAGTACTCTTACTAACCCTCAGCAGACAGCAATCTTACTAACCCTCAGCAGACAGTACTCTTACTAACCCTCAGCAGAAAGTAATCTTACTAACCCTCAGCAGACAGTACTCTTACTAACCCTCAGCAGACAGTAATCTTACTAACCCTCAGCAGACAGTACTCTTACTAACCATCAGCAGACAGTACTCTTACTAACCCTCAGCAGACAGTATTCTTACTAACCCTCAGCAGACAGTACTCTTACTAACCCTCAGCAGACAGTACTCTTACTAACCCTCAGCAGACAGTACTCTTACTAACCCTCAGCAGACAGTACTCTTACTAACCCTCAGCAGACAGTACTCTTACTAACCCTCAGCAGACAGTAATCTTACTAACCCTCAGCAGACAGTACTCTTACTAACCCTCAGCAGACAGTACTCTTACTAACCCTCAGCAGACAGTACTCTTACTAACCCTCAGCAGACAGTACTCTTCCTAACCATCAGCAGACAGTACTCTTACTAACCCTCAGCAGACAGTATTCTTACTATCCCTCAGCAGACAGTACTCTTACTAACCCTCAGCAGACAGTACTCTTACTAACCCTCAGCAGACAGTACTCTTACTAACCCTCAGCAGACAGTACTCTTACTAACCCTCAGCAGACAATACTCTTACTAACCCTCAGCAGACAGTACTCTTACTAACCCTCAGCAGACAATACTCTTACTAACCCTCAGCAGACAGTACTCTTACTAACCCTCAGCAGACAATACTCTTACTAACCCTCAGCAGACAGTACTCTTACTAACCCTCAGCAGACAATACTCTTACTAACCCTCAGCAGACAGTACTCTTACTAACCCTCAGCAGACAATACTCTTACTAACCCTCAGCAGACAGTACTCTTACTAACCCTCAGCAGACAATACTCTTACTAACCCTCAGCAGACAGTACTCTTACTAACTCTCAGCAGACAATACTCTTACTAACCCTCAGCAGACAGAACTCCAGTTAAAGGAAGAATCTTACATAATAATTCCTGTTGATACAGCGTGCCAATAACTGCCTCAGAAAGAGGAAATGGGTGCCACTTCTAACAGCCGATGGTGCCAAGGCTCATCATCCTGTCCTCTAGGAGAGGAAATGGGTGCCACTTCTAACAGCCGATGGTGCCAAGGCTCATCATCCTGTCCTCTAGGAGAGGAAATGGGTGCCACTTCTAACAGCCCATGGTGACACAACGTACTCAGGATTCCTACTGGAAGTGCCAAGGGGCACCAACGCTATGTACACGTCACACGGAAGGACTGACTTAAGTCTAAGAGTCTCTCACTTTGTTGACGTAGGCAGGCCTAAGAAACCTTTATCTTTCCAAGTGGGCAGGCCTAAGAAACCTTTATCTTTCTACGTGGGCAATCCTAAGGATCCTGCTTTCCAAGTGGGCAGGTCTAAGAATCCATCTTTACAAGTGGGCAGGCCTAAGAATCCATCTTTCCAAGTGGGCAGGCCTAAGAATCCATCTTTCCAAGTGGGCAGGTCTAAGAATCCATCTTTCCAAGTGGGCAGGCATAAGAATCCATCTTTCCAAGTGGGCAGGTCTAAGAATCCATCTTTCCAAGGGGGCAGGCCTAAGAATCCATCTTTCCAAGTGGGCAGGTCTAAGAATCCATCTTTCCAAGTGGGCAGGCATAAGAATCCATCTTTCCAAGTGAGCAGGTCTAAGAATCCATCTTTACAAGTGGGTAGGCCTAAGAATCCATCTTTCCAAGTGGGCAGGTCTAAGAATCCATCTTTCCAAGTGGACAGGCCTAAGGATCCATCTTTTTCACGTGGGCACTCCTAAGAATTCATTTTTTATACGTGGATAGCAATAGGAACTCATTTCTTTCACTTGTGCAGGCCTAAAAATCCATTTTTTCACGTAGGCGGTGGCATAAGAATCTCCTTTTTTTGGGTGAGTGGGCCTAAGCATCCACCTTCTAATTTGTGCGGAAGTTATTTATTGATTTCCGTCAAAGAAATTACGTGAATTTGTCACAGTGAAAGTTATTCGAGGCTTAAAAAAGAGAAGAGGGGGCATTGGAAGAGAGGGAGAAGAGAGGGAGAAGAGAGGGAGAAGAGAGGGAGAGGGCGGAGTGGAAGAGAGAATGTTGTGGAAACAGTGGTAGAAGGTGAATTAGAGAAAATTAACCTTAAAACCTTTCTCTACCTTTCCCAGCTCCCTCTTACTGACAGCCAACCTCCACCCAGTTCACCCATCACCCATCCAGTAACTCAACCTCTTTCCTCCTCCTGGTGATTGGTGATTATGGTGACATGACAGATGGTGATGACGGGACCTACCAGGTGGCGGTCATGGTGACATGTCAGATGATGATAATGGCAACCTGTCAGATGATGATAATGGCAACCTGTCAGATGGTGGTCATGGTAATATGTCAGATGTTGATAATGGTAACCTGTCAGATGGTGATAATGGTGACCTATCAGATGGTGGTAATAGTGTCATGTCAAATGGTGGTAATAGTCACCTGCTAGGTGATAGTAACCTGTCAGATGGTGGTAATGGTGATCTGCCAGACTGTGTACGCCTTCTAGATGATTTTGGCCTAAACATTACTGGGGAACACCGTGACAGTGTTGGTCAAATTTCAGGTGAGGGAGAGGGTCAGGTCATGATAAAATGATGGTGTTATGCTGATCTTTGTACAAGATATCTACACAGTGGTAGTAATGATGATGCCTCTACAGTTGTGGTGATGCCTAGTGGTGATACTCCCTCCTGTTGTGTGATGCCTTGTGGTGATACTCCCTCCTGTTGTGGTGATGCCTTGTGGTGATACTCCCTCCTGGTGTGTGATGCCTTGTGGTGATACTCCCTCCTGTTGTGTGATGCCTTGTGGTGATACTCCCTCCTGGTGTGTG
>NC_091351.1:12245908-12403408 GCF_038502225.1 Cherax quadricarinatus
AGGCATGCGTGAGCGTGTTTGATAGGAGTGAATGGAGACAAATGGTTTTTAATACTTGACGTGCTGTTGGAGTGTGAGCAAAGTAACATTTATGAAGGGGTTCAGGAAAACCGGCAGGCCGGACTTGAGTCCTGGAGATGGGAAGTACAGTGCCTGCACTCTGAAGGAGGGGTGTTAATGTTGCAGTTTAAAAACTGTAGTGTAAAGCACCCTTCTGGCAAGACAGTGATGGAGTGAATGATGGTGAAAGTTTTTCTTTTTCGGGCCACCCTGCCTTGGTGGGAATCGGCCAGTGTGATAATAATAAAAAATGTATATATATATATATATATATATATATATATATATATATATATATATATATATATATATATATATATATATATATATAAATTCATCACGCAGAAACAAACGGGTATATACAAAGAAAGATCGCAGTCAGCAGGATTCGAAACTACTACTGGGAATGGTCAAGATTCCCAGGCAGCGCTATAGTCTACAGTGGACTATATACATATATATATATGTATATATATATATATATATATATATATATATATATATATATATATATATATATATATATATATATATATATATATATATATATATATATATATATATATATATATATATATATATATATATATGCAATAAGATCACAGTAAACAGGTGATTTCAGAATATGCAAAACAATCACTCTGAAAGAATAGAGAAATTCCAAGCGTTTTCGTGACTACTCACATTATCAAGGAACTATGGTTCCTTGATAATGTGAGTAGTCACGAAACGCTTGGAATTTCTCTATTCTTTCAGAGTGGTTGTTTTGCATATATATATATATATATATATATATATATATATATATATATATATATATATATATATATATATATATATATATATATATATATATATATATATATATATATATATATATATATATATATATATATATATATATATATATATATATATATATATATATATATATATATATAAGCTATGATATATGTATTTAGCTATGATAACATTGAAATATAATCGAAGATAGCACATATAATCTGCCAGGATAACACAAAGTAGACAAAGATCACACTTAAAATCTGCCAACTTCTTCAACCCGTAAAGGAAGTGCCAAGGTATGGGAGAGTGTCAGCTGAATACTGGCACTCTCCCTTTTCAAATAACTAACGCAGTTGTTGACTGTCACCCGCCCGGAGGGTAGTTTAGGACCCGGCTGACAGTTACGGCCTCAAATGACCTATTACGAATTAGAGATAGGATGAAGATAGTGGTTATCTCTGGGTCCCGGCCTGTGGTGCTGTTTGGTCTGCCACCAGCCTCTTCACTTATCTCTGAAGTACAATTTGTGTGAGGAAATTGTCAGGAGATTGTATCCGGAGGAATGGGTGGAGGAGGAGGAGGAAGAACGGAAGTGATGTTGATAATGATGGGTTATGGTGGAGAGAGAAAGCGGAGGTGAGCGTGGAAAAAACGCGAGAAGGGAGATGAGGAAAGAAGAATAAATGGAGTTGCAAAAAATAAGGATGGAGTTGGAGGGGTGATAATGAGGGAGAACCAGGATGGAGTAGAGGAAATGATAGAGTTCATGGACTGCCTGTGACCTGTTTCAAGACTTCTACCCTGGTAGGCTGGTTCTAGACCAGGAGACTTAACAGTACAGACATAAGTTAAAGGAACTAGTGTCAATGTTTTCAAACTTCAATTTCTAATTGTCAAGCGTCATGAAAACTGGCATGCATGTTTCTGATGCTCCTAACGAAGACTGCTGCAAATTTGACGCAAATCGATTGCAAATCATATATTACAAACCAAAATTCGATTCTATCATATATGCAACTGTTTAAAAACATCACATTGAATTGCATTAATAAAAAAAGGTGCATTTATGAAAAAAACAATCACCAAATAACTAATTTTCAAAAATTATGTAAAAATTTTGACTTCGAAAATTGTTTAAATATAGCCGTGTAGAAACATATTATCTACATCATTTGCGAGTATCAATGATGTAGTCCTTAAATAAGTGAGAACTGCAAATGGAAATTTCACAAGCACCTGGGCCGGAAAAAAACTGTTTTCCAACATTAAGATCAGCAGAACACCGAGGGTTGTGAGCGCACCCGTCTCGACACTGTCAAATATCAGACAGACAGAAAGAAAAACTAATAAACATCCTAGACAGGGAGACAGAAAGACAGACTGATAAACATCCCAGACAGAAAGAAAGGACAGACTGATAAACGACTTTGACAGGCAGAAAGAGCAGACAGGTGTGTAAACAGCAGCAAAGGGTTCCTAACGCAGCTTCAAGATTAGGCATGATAGCTTCTATGAGACAGTGTAATATGAGCTTTCCGACTCACTTACTTCACTTGCTATGGGTTTAAATCCTACCTCCTCCGTGATTTGTTTGTATTCGTGTCATTACGATTTCGTGAGTCATAATACCTAGGTGAGTGTATACAAACACATACACACACACACACACATACACACTCATGTAAATAAGAAGCAACAGTTTGCTTGGTCCAGGTGTGGGGAGGGAGGGGAGTAATCTTGGGGAGGTGGGAAATAGAGGGGGGGGGGGGTAGTAGGGTTGAGGCGAGAACTGCAGGTGCGAACACTGGATTATGGCATTATCTTCATGTTTATTGTGGTGCACCTAGTGTGTGTGTGTGTGTGTGTGTGTGTGTGTGTGTGTGTGTGTGTGTGTGTGTGTGTGTGTGTGTGTGTGTGTGTGTGTGTGTGTTTGTGTTTGTGTTTGTGTTTGTGTGTGTGTGTGTGTGTGTGTGTGTGTGTGTGTGTGTGTGTGTGTGTGTGTGTGTGTGTGTGTGTTTACTCACCTATTTGTACTCACCTATTTGTGGTTGCAGGAGTCGAGACTCAGCTCCTGGCCCCGCCTCTTCACTGACCGTTACCGGGTCCTCTCTCTCCCTGCTCCATGAGCTTTATCATACATCATCTTAAAACTATGTACAGTTCCTGCCTCCACTACATCACTTGCCAGATTATTCCACTTCCTGACAACTCTGTGACTTAAGAAATACTTCCTAGCATTCCTTTGGCTCATCTGAATCTTCAACTTCCAACTGTGACCTCTTGTTTCTGTGTCCCATCTCTGGAACATCCTGTCTCTGTCCACCTTATCTATTCCACGGAGTATTTTGTATGTTGTTATCATGTCACCCCTAACCCTCCTGTCCTCCAGTGTCGTCAGGCCGATTTCCCTTAGTCTTTCTTCGTAGGACATTTCCCTTATCTCTGGGTAGCGGTACACACAGTGTCTCAGTTCCCTCTCTAAGGACCCACGGAAAGATGTTGTCCGGTCCCACCGGGTCATGTCGTTCTCTCATATTGTGTTCATGATACTTTTAATTGTTTTTTTCTCTTCATAAGTTTTTCCTTCAACTTCCTGGAGGTAGACAAAAATTGACCTCTCCCTTTTGTCCTCCCACTGTATTTCCCTTTGCATCCCCTGAGGCGATTTAGTTCCTGTCATTAAAGCGTTCCTTCCTTCAGCCTCTTCCCTAGCTGATGTCCCTGTGCTCAGTGGTCTGTCTTTTTTCCCTGCTCAGCTGTTCCTGGGCACTGATGTTGTCTGTTAGAGCCTCTTCATATAGCTTAGCTCCATCATTGTCTTTAGTCCCCTCATTTGTTCTTGATGTGCTTCTCGTCTTTTCCCGGGTTCCACGTGAGTCTGATAGGGTCTTCACATACAGTATAGCTCCTTTGCTCACTACAGTCCCCTCGTCTATGACCGATGTAGCAGTTCCTAATGTCAAGGCTGTACTGTCCTTTGGTTCTTTAGACTGTATCAGATTTTTTAGTTCCTCTTCTAAGCTCTGTATCTTAGCTTCTGCTGCTATGGCTTGTAGCTCCCATTTCCTGCTCTCTACAGCTATCCTCTCCTCCATTTTCTTCCCGAGTTTTTCTAGCTTCCTTCCTCACTCTTACTCCCTTTTTGTAAGCTCTGCCTACCATTCTTCCCTCACAGGTTCATCTGCTAGTCCTCTAGTTCTCCGTCCTGCTCTTTGGTAACCCATTTTTTTACGACAGAAAGAAGAACTTATGCATTTTCAGTAGTGAGTGCATGTGTGTGTGGAGGGGGGGGGGTGTCTATTGTAGGGAAGAAGAGAGGGAGGGAGGTAGGAAGGGGGGAGAGGGATGGAGAGTGGGTGGGAGAGAGACATAGGGAAAGCTTAATGGGTACAAGAAGAGAGGGCGAAAGGAAGTGAGGGAAAAGCAAGAGATGAGAGGAGTAGGGAGAGATAGGGGAGGAGGAGGAGGAGGAGAAAGAGGAAGAGGAAGAGTGGCAGAGGACACTGACAGAGGGGGAGAGAGATGGGGGGAAGGTTGGGGGGTACAAGAAGATAGGGGGAAAGGAAGTGAGGGGAAAGCAAGGGGGGAGAAGAGGAGGGAGAAAGAGAGGGAGGAGGAGGAGAACAAAGAGGAAGAGGAGGAGGAGGAGGAGGAGAGGGAGAGGTAGAGAGGGAGGGTGTTCTGTTTATTTGTACAAGCCGCACTAGCGGGTACTGTGTGCGCTTCGTACTCACTTAATTGTACTCACCTAATTGTGGTTGCAGGGGCGGAAACCCAGCTCCTGGCCCTGCCTTTTCACTGATCGCTACTATGTCCTCTCTTTCTCTCTGCTCCCTGAGCTTTGTCATACCTCGTCTTAAAGCTATGTATGGTTTCTGCCTCCACTATATCACTCGCTAGATATTCCACTTCCTGACAACTTTATGACTGAAGAAATACTTCCTAACATCCCTGTGACTCGTCTGAGTTTTCAGCTTCCAATTATGACCCTTGTTTCCGTGTCCCCTCTCTGGAACATCCTGTCTCTGTTCACCTTATCTATTTCACCCAGTATTTTGTATGTCGTTATCATGTCTCCCATGACCCTCCTATCCTCCAGTGTTGTCAGTCCGATTTCCCTCAACCTTTCTTCGTAGTACATTCCCTGAGCTCAGGAACTAACCTTGTTGCAAACCTTTGCATTTTCTCTAATTTCTTGACGTGTTTGACCAGGTGTGGGTTCCAAATTGGTGCTGCATACTCCAGTATGGGCCTGACGTACACATTGTACAGTGTCTTGAACGATTCCTTACTAAGGTATCGGAACGGTATTCACAGGTTTGCCAGGCGCCCGTATGCTGCAGCAGTTATCTGGTTGATGTGTGCCTCCGGAGACGTGTGTGTGTGTGTGTGTGTGTGTGTGTGTGTGTGTGTGTGTGTGTGTGTGTGTGTGTGTGTGTGTGTGTGTGTGTGTGTGTGTGTGTGTGTGTGTGTGTGTGTGTGTGTGTGTGTGTGTGTGTGTGTGTGTGTGTGTGTGTGTGTGTGTGTGTGTGTGTGCACTTCCAGTATTATATAACAACTTAAGAGGACAAATTCCTTGTAGTATCACATCGGCATCTATTCTTTGTAGTTCACAGTTGCAGCTTCTTATTCTCCCTCATGACTGTAAAGTTTATATTTTTTCATTAATTCCTTTGCGAATTAACACGTTGTTATCACGTCTCGTCTCTTCCTACCGTTCACCATCACGAACAGTTGTCCTGTACAGTCTCTCCCAGTAACTGAAATACCTTAAGTCTGAGATTCGCTTCATACCCGGTCTTTACACTCTTTCTAGCTGGTGAAGGGCTCTTGACTCAAGGAATAAGAGCTACCCTCCCTTTCCTTGCATCAAACACTGCCTCCCCTCCTCAGGTGCCGCATCACCCTTACTGTTTTACTGTTTCCTTGTTATTATAATTACAATTTGAACTTTTTCTTCTTTATCCACAGTTATTTTCTAAGTTCATTCACCGCATTACTGTTACATCTTTAAGTTTTTATATCAAGTCTAAAGTTACATCATCACATATATGCAACGAATGAAGACAGAAACTTGTAATATATATCTACATATATATATATATATATATATATATATATATATATATATATATATATATATATATATATATATATATATATATTATTTTTGTTATCACACTGGCTCATTCCCACCAAGGCAGGGTGGCCCGAAAAAGAAAAACTTTCACCATCATTCACTCCATCACTGTCTTGCCAGAAGGGTGCTTTACACTACAGTTTTTAAACTGCAACATTAACACTGTACTTCCCATCTCCAGGACTCAAGTCCGGCCTGCCGGTTTCCCTGAACCCCTTCATAAATGTTACTTTCCTCACACTCCAACAGCACGTCAAGTATTAAAAACCATTTGTCTCCATTCACTCCTATCAAACACGCTCACGCATGCCTGCTGGAAGTCCAAGTCCCTCGCACACAAAACCTCCTTTACCCCCTCCCTCCAACCTTTCCTAGGCCGACCCCTACCCCGCCTACCTTCCACTACAGACTGATACACTCTTGAAGTCACTCTGTTTCGCTCCATTCTCTCTACATGTCCGAACCACCTCAACAACCCTTCCTCAGCCCTCTGGACAACAGTTTTGGTAATCCGGCACCTCCTCCTAACTTCCAAACTACGAATTCTCTGCATTATATTCACACCACACATTGCCCTCAGACATGACATCTCCACTGCCTCCAGCCTTCTCCTCGCTGCAACATTCATCACCCATGCTTCACACCCATATAAGAGCGTTGGTAAAACTATAGTCTCATACATTTCCATCTTTGCCTCCAAGGACAAAGTTCTTTGTCTCCACAGACTCCTAAGTGCACCACTCACCCTTTTCCCCTCATCAATTCTATGATTCACCTCATCTTTCAAAGACCCATCCGCTGACACGTCCACTCCCAAATATCTGAATACATTCACCTCCTCCATACTCTCTCCCTCCAATCTGATATCCAATCTTTCATCACCTAATCTTTTTGTTATCCTCATAACCTTACTCTTTCCTGTATTCACTTTTAATTTTCTTCTTTTGCACACCCTACCAAATTCATCCACCAATCTCTGCAACTTCTCTTCAGAATCTCCCAAGAGCACAGTGTCATCAGCAAAGAGCAACTGTGACAACTCCCACTTTATGTGTGATTCTTTATCTTTTAACTCCACGCCTCTTGCCAAGACCCTCACATTTACTTCTCTTACAACCCCATCTATAAATATATTAAACAACCACGGTGACATCACACATCCTTGTCTAAGGCCTACTTTTACTGGGAAATAATTTCCATCTTTCCTACATACTCTAACTTGAGCCTCACTATCCTCGTAAAAACTCTTCACTGCTTTCAGTAACCTACCTCCTACACCATACACCTGCAACATCTGCCACATTGCCCCCTATCCACCCTGTCATACGCCTTTTCCAAATCCATATATATATATATATATATATATATATATATATATATATATATATATATATATATATATATATATATATATATATATATATATATATATATATGTATGTATATGTATATATATATATATGCACACACACACACACACACACTTACTCTTGCTTGTAATCTTACACCCACCCACCCACCATCAGCCACCCACCATCAGCCACCCACCATCAGCCACCAACCATCAGCCACTCACCACTATCATTTAGGGGGATGGTGCTGCGTGCATATACGAGGACATTCAAGTGCGTGCTGGACAGAGTGCGTGTTGGACAGAGTGCGTGTTGGACAGAGTGCGTACTGGACACAGAGTGCGTGTTGGACACAGAGTGCGTGAGCAGAAAGAATAACACTACCGTCAAGGAGGAGAAGATAATACACGGATCATGTCTGGTTTAAGATAATGTGATAAATGTGTTGGTGGGACACGCTCTTTCTCCCCCTTCCTCTCCCCTCCCCTAGCCTCCCCTCCCCTAGCCTCCCCTCCCCTAGCCTCCCCTCCCTTCCCCATCACATTATACAACTGTTGATTCTTGATCTTATTATGGGGTGGGTGGAGAGAGTGGGGGAACGTGGGAGGGGGGGGTAAGAGGAAGTGTAGAGATGAGGTGAGGAAGAGTGGCGAAGCATGGGGTAAGAGGAATAGAAGTGATAAAGATGGGAGGTGGACAGACAGGGTTGAGAGAGAGGTGAACGGGAAGGAAGTAGAGAATAAGGAGAGGGCAGAAGATAAAAACAACAACAACGACATAATCAGCAGCATCAATAGCAGCAGCAACACTAATAAAAGCAACAGCAGCACCACCAACAATAGTACCAACAGCAGCACCACCAACAATAGTACCAACAGCAGCACCACCAACAACAGTACCAACAGCAGCACCACCAACAATGGTACCAACAGCAGCACCACCAACAATAGTACCAACAGCAGCACCACCAACAATAGTACCAACAGCAGCACCACGAACAATGGTACCAACAGCAGCACCACCAACAATAGTACCAACAGCAGCACCACCAACAATAGTACCAACAGCAGCACCACCAACAATAGCACCAACAGCAGCACCACCAACAATAGTACCAACAGCAGCACCACCAACAACAGTACCAACAGCAGCACCACCAACAATGGTACCAACAGCAGCACCACCAACAATAGTACCAACAGCAGCACCACCAACAATAATACCAACAGCAGCACCACCAACAATAGTACCAACAGCAGCACCACCAACAATAGTACCAACAGCAGCACCACCAACAATAGTACCAACAGCAGCACCACCAACAATAGTACCAACAGCAGCACTACCAACAATAGTGCCAACAGCAGCACCACCAACAATAGTACCAACAGCAGCACCACCAATAATAGTACCAACAGCAGCACCACCAACAATAGTACCAACAGCAGCACCACCAACAATAGCACCAACAGCAGCACCACCAACAATAGTACCAACAGCAGCACTACCAACAATAGTGCCAACAGCAGCACCACCAATAATAGTACCAACAATAGTACCAACAGCAGCACCACCAACAATAGTACCAACAGCAGCACTACCAACAATAGTACCAACAGCAGCACTACCAACAATAGTACCAACAGCAGCACCACCAACAATAGTACCAACAGCAGCACCACCAATAATAGTACCAACAGCAGCACCACCAATAATAGTACCAACAATAGTACCAACAGCAGCACCACCAACAATAGTACCAACAGCAGCACCACCAACAATAGTACCAACAGCAGCATCACAAACAATAGTGCCAACAGCAGCACCACCAATGATAGTACCAACAGCAGCACCACCAATAATAGTACAAACAGCAGCACCACCAACAATAGTACCAACAGCAGCACCACCAACAACAGTACCAACAGCAGCACCACCAACAATAGTACCAACAGCAGCACCACCAACAATAGTACCAACAGCACCACCAACAATAGTACCAACAGCAGCACCACCAACAATAGTACCAACAGCAGCACCACCAAAAATAGTACCAACAGCAGCACTACCAACAATAGTACCAACAGCAGCACCACCAACAATAGTACCAACAGCAGCACCACCAACAATAGTACCAACAGCAGCACCACCAACAATAGTGCCAACAGCAGCACCACCAATAATAGTACCAACAGCAGCACCACCAATAATAGTACAAACAGCAGCACCACCAACAATAGTACCAACAGCAGCACAACCAACAATAGTACCAACAGCAGCACCACCAACAATAGTACCAACAGCAGCACTACCAACAATAGTGCCAACAGCAGCACCACCAACAATAGTACCAACAGCAGCTCCACAAAAAATAGTACCAACAGCAGCACTACCAACAATAGTACCAACAGCAGCACCACCAATAATAGTACCAACAATAGTACCAACAGCAGCACCACCAACAATAGTACCAACAGCAGCACCACCAACAACAGTACCAACAGCAGCACCACCAACAATAGTACCAACAGCAGCACCACCAACAATAGTACCAACAGCAGCACCACCAACAATAGTACCAACAGCAGCACCACCAACAATAGTACCAACAGCAGCACCACCAACAATAGTACCAACAGCAGCACCACCAATAATAGTACCAACAGCAGCACCACCAATAATAGTACCAACAATAGTACCAACAGCAGCACCACCAACACTAGTACCAACAGCAGCACCACAAACAATAGTACCAACAGCAGCACCACCAACAATAGTACCAACAGCAGCACCACCAACAATAGTACCAACAGCAGCACCACCAACAATAGTACCAACAGCAGCACCACCAACAATAGTACCAACAGCAGCACCACCAAAAATAGTACCAACAGCAGCACTACCAACAATAGTACCAACAGCAGCACCACCAACAATAGTACCAACAGCAGCACCACCAACAATAGTACCAACAGCAGCACCACCAACAATAGTGCCAACAGCAGCACCACCAATAATAGTACCAACAGCAGCACCACCAATAATAGTACAAACAGCAGCACCACCAACAATAGTACCAACAGCAGCACCACCAACAATAGTACCAACAGCAGCACCACCAACAATAGTACCAACAGCAGCACTACCAACAATAGTGCCAACAGCAGCACCACCAACAATAGTACCAACAGCAGCACCACAAAAAATAGTACCAACAGCAGCACTACCAACAATAGTACCAACAGCAGCACCACCAACAATAGTACCAACAGCAGCACCACCAATAATAGTACCAACAGCAGCACCACCAATAATAGTACCAACAATAGTACCAACAGCAGCACCACCAACAATAGTACCAACAGCAGCACCACCAACAATAGTACCAACAGCAGCACCACCAACAATAGTACCAACAGCAGCACCACCAACAATAGTACCAACAGCAGCACCACCAACAATAGTACCAACAGCAGCACCACCAACAATAGTACCAACAGCAGCACCACCAACAATAGTACCAACAGCAGCACCACCAATAATAGTACCAACAGCAGCACCACCAATAATAGTACCAACAATAGTACCAACAGCAGCACCACCAACAATAGTACCAACAGCAGCACCACCAACAATAGTACCAACAGCAGCACCACCAACAATAGTACCAACAGCAGCACCACCAACAATAGTACCAACAGCAGCACCACCAACAATAGTACCAACAGCAGCACCACCAACAATAGTACCAACAGCAAGCACCACCAAAAATAGTACCAACAGCAGCACTACCAACAATAGTACCAACAGCAGCACCACCAACAATAGTACCAACAGCAGCACCACCAACAATAGTACCAACAGCAACACCACCAACAATAGTGCCAACAGCAGCACCACCAATAATAGTACCAACAGCAGCACCACCAATAATAGTACAAACAGCAGCACCACCAACAATAGTACCAACAGCAGCACCACCAACAATAGTACCAACAGCAGCACCACCAACAATAGTACCAACAGCAGCACCACCAACAATAGTACCAACAGCAGCACCACCAACAATAGTACCAACAGCAGCACCACCAAAAATAGTACCAACAGCAGCACTACCAACAATAGTACCAACAGCAGCACCACCAATAATAGTACCAACAGCAGCACCACCAATAATAGTACCAACAGCAGCACCACCAATAATAGTATCAACAGCAGCAGCACCAAAAATAGTACCAACAGCAGCACCACCAATAATAGTACCAACAGCAGCACCACCAACAATAATACCAACAGCAGCACCACCAACAATAGTACCAACAGCAGCACCACCAACAATAGTACCAACAGCAGCACCACCAAAAATAGTACAAACAGCAGCACTACCAACAATAGTACCAACAGCAGCACCACCAACAATAGTACCAACAGCAGCACCACCAACAATAGTACCAACAGCAGCACAACCAATAATAGTACCAACAGCAGCACCACCAATAATAGTACCAACAGCAGCACCACCAACAATTGTTCAAACAGCAGCACCACCAACAATAGTACCAACAGCAGCACCACCAAAAATAGTACCAACAGCAGCACTACTAACAATAGTACCAACAGCAGCACCACCAAAAATAGTACCAACAGCAGCACTACCAACAATAGTACCAACAGCAGCACCACCAACAATAGTTCCAACAGCAGCACCACCAAGAATAGTACCAACAGCAGCACTACCAACAATAGTACCAACAGCAGCACCACCAAAAATAGTTCCAACAGCAGCACTACCAACAATAGTACCAACAGCAGCACCACCAACAATAGTACCAACAGCAGCACCACCAAAAATAGTACCAACAGCAGCACTACCAACAATAGTACCAACAGCAGCACCACCAAAAATAGTACCAACAGCAGCACTACCAACAATAGTACCAACAGCAGCATCACCAACAATAGTAGCAACAGCAGCACCACCAAAAATAGTACCAACAGCAGCACTTCCAACAATAGTACCAACAGCAGCACCACCAAAAATAGTACCAACAGCAGCACTACCAACAATAGTACCAACAGCAGCACCACCAAAAATAGTACCAACAGCAGCACTACCAACAATAGTACCAACAGCAGCACCACCAAAAATAGTACCAACAGCAGCACTACCAACAATAGTACCAACAGCAGCACCACCAAAAATAGTACCAACAGCAGCACTACCAACAATAGTACCAACAGCAGCACCACCAAAAATAGTACCAACAGCAGCACTACCAACAATAGTACTAACAGCAGCACCACCAAAAATAGTACCAACAGCAGCACCACCAACAATAGTACCAACAGCAGCACCACCAAAAATAGTACCAACAGCAGCACTACCAACAATAGTACCAACAGCAGCACCACCAAAATTAGTACCAACAGCAGCACCACCAACAATAGTACCAACAGCAGCACCACCAAAAATAGTACCAACAGCAGCACTACCAACAATAGTACCAACAGCAGCACCACCAAAAATAGTACCAACAGCAGCACTACCAACAATAGTACCAACAGCAGCACCACCAAAAATAGTACCAACAGCAGCACTACCAACAATAGTACCAACAGCAGCACCACCAAAAATAGTACCAACAGCAGCACTACCAACAATAGTACCAACAGCAGCACCACCAAAAATAGTACCAACAGCAGCACCACCAACAATAGTACCAACAGCAGCACCACCAAAAATAGTACCAACAGCAGCACTACCAACAATAGTACCAACAGCAGCACCACCAAAAATAGTACCAACAGCAGCACCACCAAAAATAGTACCAACAGCAGCACTACCAACAATAGTACCAACAGCAGCACCACTAACAATAGTACCTAGAGTCTAACTATGTCCTAGAGGAAGTCAAGGACTGCACTATTAAAATACTTTTGTGGCAGAACTAACTAGACGGAACAACCTGTTCCCTCTAACTTTGTATTTATTATCTTGAAGTATTATATTATCTTGACGTATTGTATTATCTTGACGAATTGTCTTATCTTGACATTTTATCTTGACGTATTGTATTATCTTGACGTATTGTATTATCTTGACGTATTGTATTATCTTGACGTATTGTATTATCTTGACGTATTGTATTATCTTGACGTATTGTATTATCTTGACGTATTGTATTATCTTGACGTATTGTATTATCTTGACGTTTTGTATTATCTTGATGTATTGTATTATCTTGACGTATTGTATTATCTTGACGTATTGTATTATCTTGACGTATTGTATTATCTTGACGTATTGTATTATCTTGACGTATTGTATTATCTTGACGTATTGTATTATCTTGACGTATTGTATTATCTTGACGTATTGTATTATCTTGACGTATTGTATTATCTTGACGTATTATATTATCAGCCGCATACCTCATTATACAAATGTGAAGAATAAGTTTTTATAAATAATATCTAAGATAAAAACATTGAGATAGAACAATATATTCTTAAATTATAGAAGTATATACCTTCCCTGTATAACACTCTTGCTGTTATAGGAAGAGCAATATTCACATATAATATGTTACTGGCAGCAATTATATACAACGTAACAGGAAATATAATGACAAAAACAATTTTTTATTATTTTCATTTTAAGTAAAAACTGACTCACTTTTTTCCAGAACGCTAATTTTGCCATGAAGTTTAAAAGGTTAATGAGAAGATGAAATATATTTTGATTCAGACCTACAACCTCACGAAGCCAGGAGATGATCACTCCATAACACCCTGACATCCACTTGTTAAGTCCCACATTGCTAAGTGTCTCCATAACACTCCCACCTGCAGACTGTAAGTCCCACAATGTTAAGTGTCTCCATACCACTCCCACCTGCAGACTGTAAGTCCCACAATGTTAAGTGTCTCCATAACACTCCCACCTGCAGACTGTAAGTCCCACAATGTTAAGTGTCTCCATAACACTCCCACCTCCAGACTGTAAGTCCCACAATGTTTACTGTCTCCATAACACTCCCACCTCCAGAATGTAAGTCCCACATTGTTAAGTGTCTCCATAACACTCCCACCTCCAGACTGTAAGTCCTACAATGTTTACTGTCTCCATAACACTCCCACCTCCAGAATGTAAGTCCCACATTGTTAAGTGTCTCCATAACACTCCCACCTCCAGACTGTAAGTCCTACAATGTTTACTGTCTCCATAACACTCCCACCTCCAGAATGTAAGTCCCACATTGTTAAGTGTCTCCATAACACTCCCACCTCCAGACTGTAAGTCCTACAATGTTTACTGTCTCCATAACACTCCCACCTCCAGAATGTAAGTCCCACATTGTTAAGTGTCTCCATAACACTCCCACCTCCAGACTGTAAGTCCCACAATGTTAAGTGTCTCCATAACACTCCCACCTCCAGACTGTAAGTCCCACAATGTTAAGTGTCTCCATAACACTCCCACCTCCAGAATGTAAGTCCCACAATGTTTACTGTCTCCATAACACTCCCACCTCCAGACTGTAAGTCCCACAATGTTTACTGTCTCCATAACACTCCCACCTCCAGACTGTAAGTCCCACAATGTTTACTGTCTCCATAACACTCCCACCTCCAGACTGTAAGTCCCACAATGTTTACTGTCTCCTCCATCGGATACAAAATAAAGTAACGCAGAGTCTGAGGAGTTGAAAGTACTGCAATAACAAGAGATGAATGACTACTAAATAAATCTTTCAATATAGCTTCTACTTTATCAAAAATATTCATATTCACTACCATATACTGACAGCACATTACAGACGTTGCAAAACCAATGTACCTGGTACTGAGTCTACGACGTACTCAATACAACAGCACATTTAATGCCTTCAGCAAATATTAATTCACAAGAATGGAACAGTTTTCAAAATTCCAGTCCTTCTGAAAAAAGCCTGACATGTAGGCGAAGTATCGTCTGAATGAGGTGTCCAACAACTGACATGTAGGCGAAGTATCGTCTGAATGAGGTGTCCAACAACTGACATGTAGGCGAAGTATCGTCTGAATGAGGTGTCCAACAACTGACATGTAGGCGAAGTATCGTCTGAATGAGGTGACCAACAACTGACATGTAGGCGAAGTATCGTCTGAATGAGGTGTCCAACAACTGACATGTAGGCGAAGTATCGTCTGAATGAGGTGACCAACAACTGACATGTAGGCGAAGTATCGTCTGAATGAGGTGTCCAACAACTGACATGTAGGCGAAGTATCGTCTGAATGAGGTGACCAACAACTGACATGTAGGCGAAGTATCGTCTGAATGAGGTGACCAACAACTGACATGTAGGCGAAGTATCGTCTGAATGAGGTGTCCAACAACTGACATGTAGGCGAAGTATCGTCTGAATGAGGTGACCAACAACTGACATGTAGGCGAAGTATCGTCTGAATGAGGTGTCCAACAACTGACATGTAGGCGAAGTATCGTCTGAATGAGGTGTCCAACAACTGACATGTAGGCGAAGTATCGTCTGAATGAGGTGACCAACAACTGACATGTAGGCGAAGTATCGTCTGAATGAGGTGACCAACAACTGACATGTAGGCGAAGTATCGTCTGAATGAGGTGTCCAACAACTGACATGTAGGCGAAGTATCGTCTGAATGAGGTGACCAACAACTGACATGTAGGCGAAGTATCGTCTGAATGAGGTGTCCAACAACTGACATGTAGGCGAAGTATCGTCTGAATGAGGTGACCAACAACTGACATGTAGGCGAAGTATCGTCTGAATGAGGTGACCAACAACTGACATGTAGGCGAAGTATCGTCTGAATGAGGTGTCCAACAACTGACATGTAGGCGAAGTATCGTCTGAATGAGGTGACCAACAACTGACATGTAGGCGAAGTATCGTCTGAATGAGGTGTCCAACAACTGACATGTAGGCGAAGTATCGTCTGAATGAGGTGTCCAACAACTGACATGTAGGCGAAGTATCGTCTGAATGAGGTGTCCAACAACTGACATGTAGGCGAAGTATCGTCTGAATGAGGTGTCCAACAACTGACATGTAGGCGAAGTATCGTCTGAATGAGGTGACCAACAACTGACATGTAGGCGAAGTATCGTCTGAATGAGGTGACCAACAACTAACATGTAGGCGAAGTATCGTCTGAATGAGGTGTCCAACAACTGACATGTAGGCGAAGTATCGTCTGAATGAGGTGTCCAACAACTGACATGTAGGCGAAGTATCGTCTGAATGAGGTGACCAACAACTGACATGTAGGCGAAGTATCGTCTGAATGAGGTGACCAACAACTGACATGTAGGCGAAGTATCGTCTGAATGAGGTGACCAACAACTGACATGTAGGCGAAGTATCGTCTGAATGAGGTGACCAACAACTGACATGTAGGCGAAGTATCGTCTGAATGAGGTGACCAACAACTGACATGTAGGCGAAGTATCGTCTGAATGAGGTGTCCAACAACTGACATGTAGGCGAAGTATCGTCTGAATGAGGTGACCAACAACTGACATGTAGGCGAAGTATCGTCTGAATGAGGTGACCAACAACTGACATGTAGGCGAAGTATCGTCTGAATGAGGTGACCAACAACTGACATGTAGGCGAAGTATCGTCTGAATGAGGTGTCCAACAACTGACATGTAGGCGAAGTATCGTCTGAATGAGGTGACCAACAACTGACATGTAGGCGAAGTATCGTCTGAATGAGGTGTCCAACAACTGACATGTAGGCGAAGTATCGTCTGAATGAGGTGACCAACAACTGACATGTAGGCGAAGTATCGTCTGAATGAGGTGTCCAACAACTGACATGTAGGCGAAGTATCGTCTGAATGAGGTGACCAACAACTGACATGTAGGCGAAGTATCGTCTGAATGAGGTGACCAACAACTGACATGTAGGCGAAGTATCGTCTGAATGAGGTGACCAACAACTGACATGTAGGCGAAGTATCGTCTGAATGAGGTGACCAACAACTGACATGTAGGCGAAGTATCGTCTGAATGAGGTGACCAACAACTGACATGTAGGCGAAGTATCGTCTGAATGAGGTGACCAACAACTGACATGTAGGCGAAGTATCGTCTGAATGAGGTGACCAACAACTGACATGTAGGCGAAGTATCGTCTGAATGAGGTGACCAACAACTGACATGTAGGCGAAGTATCGTCTGAATGAGGTGACCAACAACTGACATGTAGGCGAAGTATCGTCTGAATGAGGTGACCAACAACTGACATGTAGGCGAAGTATCGTCTGAATGAGGTGACCAACAACTGACATGTAGGCGAAGTATCGTCTGAATGAGGTGACCAACAACTGACATGTAGGCGAAGTATCGTCTGAATGAGGTGACCAACAACTGACATGTAGGCGAAGTATCGTCTGAATGAGGTGTCCAACAACTGACATGTAGGCGAAGTATCGTCTGAATGAGGTGACCAACAACTGACATGTAGGCGAAGTATCGTCTGAATGAGGTGTCCAACAACTGACATGTAGGCGAAGTATCGTCTGAATGAGGTGACCAACAACTGACATGTAGGCGAAGTATCGTCTGAATGAGGTGACCAACAACTGACATGTAGGCGAAGTATCGTCTGAATGAGGTGACCAACAACTGACATGTAGGCGAAGTATCGTCTGAATGAGGTGACCAACAACTGACATGTAGGTGAAGTATCGTCTGAATGAGGTGTCCAACAACTGACATGTAGGCGAAGTATCGTCTGAATGAGGTGACCAACAACTGACATGTAGGCGAAGTATCGTCTGAATGAGGTGACCAACAAGTCTTCTTGCGGCTGTTATGTACAACTTGTCAACATTCCCATACCATCTACTATTACCATTTATCAGAATATTTCTAGCGTTTACATGGTATTTCTGGAGTTTACAATGTATATCTGCAGTTTACATAGTATCGGTGAAGTTTACTTTGTATATCTGCAGTTTAAATTGTAAAGTTGTAGTTTACATTGCATGTCTGCAGTTTACTTTGTATATCTGCAGTTTACTTTGTATATCTGCAGTTTACTTTGTATATCTGCAGTTTACTTTGTATATCTGCAGTTTACTTTGTATATCTGCAGTTTACTTTGTATATCTGTAGTTTACTTTGTATATCTGTAGTTTACTTTGTATATCTGTAGTTTACTTTGTATATCTGTAGTTTACTTTGTATATCTGCAGTTTACTTTGTATATCTGCAGTTTACTTTGTATATCTGTAGTTTACTTTGTATATCTGTAGTTTACTTTGTATATCTGTAGTTTACTTTGTATATCTGTAGTTTACTTTGTATATCTGTAGTTTACTTTGTATATCTGCAGTTTACTTTGTATATCTGCAGTTTACTTTGTATATCTGCAGTTTACTTTGTATATCTGTAGTTTACTTTGTATATCTGTAGTTTACTTTGTATATCTGTAGTTTACTTTGTATATCTGTAGTTTACTTTGTATATCTGTAGTTTACTTTGTATATCTGTAGTTTACTTTGTATATCTGCAGTTTACTTTGTATATCTGCAGTTTACTTTGTATATCTGCAGTTTAAGCTGTGTATATGCAGTTTACATCGTATATTTGCTGTTTAAATTGCATATTTACATTTTTATTCGCAGTTTACATTGTAAATCCGGGGTTTACATTGTATATCTGCAGTTTATATTGTATATCTCGAGTTTATATTGTATATCTGCAATTTATACTGTTTATGTGCAGTTTACACTGTACATCTGCAGTTTATATTGTATTTCTGGAGTTTATATTGTATATCTGCAGTTTATATTGTATTTCTGGAGTTTATATTGTATATCTGCAGTTTATATTGTATTTCTGGAGTTTACATGGATTGTTTTGAATTTCGGAGTTTTGTTGACGTTATGTATACCGAAATGTGTATTTTAATCCGTATTTTAGGGATTAAAATACTATTGTCTGGTGGCGAGCAGGTTACCTGGAGCCTTAATGACCATAGTGTAGTCGACAAGCTTTAGACCCCATAAACTAAATTAAC
Organism: Cherax quadricarinatus; assembly: GCF_038502225.1. Taxonomy (NCBI): domain Eukaryota; kingdom Metazoa; phylum Arthropoda; class Malacostraca; order Decapoda; family Parastacidae; genus Cherax; species Cherax quadricarinatus. The sequence goes on from NC_091351.1 coordinate 12,265,307, forward strand.
TAGTCAGGATAATATCCTAATGATCTAACCGACATATCCATGGCATAGATAACATACAAATGGTCTAACAGACGTTCTCATGGTCTAACTGATGTTTTCACGATCTGACTGACGTTCTCACGGTCTGATTGACGTTCTACCAGTCTAGCTGACGCTCTCATGGTTTAACTGGCGTTCCCCCTCAGTCTAACAGATGTTCCCATAGTTTAACTGACGTTCCCATGCTTTAACTGGCGTTTCCACGTTCAACTGGTGTTCCCACAAACTAAAGGACGTTCCCACAGTCAGACTGACGTTCCCACAATCTGACTGACGTTCCCACTGTCTGACTGACGTTCCCACAGTTTGACTGATGTTCCCACTGTCTGACTGACGTTCCCACAGTCTGACTGACGTTCCCACAGTCTGACTGACGTTCCCACAGTCTGACCGACGTTCCCACAGTCTGACTGACGTTCCCACAGTCTGACAGACGTTCCCACAATCTAACGAACGTTCCACATTCAGACTGACGTTCTCACAGTCTCACTAACGTCCCCACAGTCTGACTGACGTTCTCACAGTCAGACTGACGTTCCCACAATCTGACTGACGTTCTCACGGTCTGACTGACGTTCCCACAGTCTGACTGACGTTCCCACAGTCTGACTGACGTTCCCACAATCTAACGGACGTTCCCATAGTCTGACTAATGTTCTCACAGACTGACTGACGTTCTCACAATCTGACCGACGTTCCCACGGTTTAACTGACGTTCCCACAGCCTGATTGACGTTCCCACTGTCTGACTGATGTTCCCACAGTCTGACTGATGTTCCCACAGTCTGACTGACGTTCCCACAATCTGACTGACGTTCCCATAGTCTGACCGACGTTCCCACAGTCTGACTGACGTTCCCACGGTCTGACTGATGTTCCCACAGTCTGACTGATGTTCCCACAAACTGACTGACGTTCTCACAGTCTGAGTGACGTTCCCACAGTCTGAGTGACGTTCCCACAGTCTGCCTGACGTTCCCACAGTTTGACTGACGTTCCCATAGTCTGACTGATGTTCTCACAGTCTGAATGAAGTTCCCACAGTCTAACTGACGTTCCCACAATCTGACTGACGTTCCCATAGTCTGACTGATGTTCTCACAATTTGACTGACGTTCCCAGAGTCTGACTGACGTTCTCAGAGTCTGACCGACGTTTCCACAGTTTGACTGACGTTCTCACAATCTGACTGACGTTCCCACAGTCTGACTGACTATCTCACTATCTGACTGACGCTCTCACAATCTGACTGACGTTCCCACAGTCTGACTGACGCTCCCACAGTCTGACTGACGCTCTCACAATCTGACTGACGTTCCCTCAAGCTGACTGACGTTCTCACAGTCTGACTGACGTTCTCACAGTCTGACTGACGTTCTCACAGTCTGACTGACGCTCCCACAGACTGACTGACGCTCTCACAATCTGACTGACGCTCTCACAGTCTGACTGACGTTCTCAAAGTCTGACTGACGTTCTCACAGTCTGACTGACGCTCTCACAATCTGAATGACGCTCCCACAGTCTGACTGACGCTCTCACCGTCTGACTGACGCTCCCACAGTCTGACTGACGCTCCCACAGTCTGACTGACGCTCTCACAGTCTGACTGACGTTCCCACAATCTAACGGACGTTCCCATAGTCTGACTAATGTTCTCACAGACTGACTGACGTTCTCACAATCTGACCGACGTTCCCACGGTTTAACTGACGTTCCCACAGCCTGATTGACGTTCCCACGGTCTGACTGATGTTCCCACAGTCTGACTAATGTTCCCACAGTCTGACTGATGTTCCCACAGTCTGACTGACGTTCCCACAATCTGACTGATGTTCCCATAGTCTGACCGACGTTCCCACAGTCTGACTGACGTTCCCACGGTCTGACTGATGTTCCCACAGTCTGACTGATGTTCCCACAAACTGACTGACGTTCTCACAGTCTGAGTGACGTTCCCACAGTCTGAGTGACGTTCCCACAGTCTGCCTGACGTTCCCACAGTTTGACTGACGTTCCCATAGTCTGACTGATGTTCTCACAGTCTGACTGAAGTTCCCACAGTCTAACTGACGTTCCCACAATCTGACTGACGTTCCCATAGTCTGACTGATGTTCTCACAATTTGACTGACGTTCCCAGAGTCTGACTGACGTTCTCAGAGTCTGACCGACGTTTCCACAGTTTGACTGACGTTCTCACAATCTGACTGACGTTCCCACAGTCTGACTGACTATCTCACTATCTGACTGACGCTCTCACAATCTGACTGACGTTCCCACAGTCTGACTGACGCTCCCACAGTCTGACTGACGCTCTCACAATCTGACTGACGTTCCCTCAAGCTGACTGACGTTCTCACAGTCTGACTGACGTTCTCACAGTCTGACTGACGTTCTCACAGTCTGACTGACGCTCCCACAGACTGACTGACGCTCTCACAATCTGACTGACGCTCTCACAGTCTGACTGACGTGCTCACAGTCTGACTGACGTTCTCACAGTCTGACTGACGCTCCCACAGTCTGACTGACGCTCTCACCGTCTGACTGACGCTCCCACAGTCTGACTGACGCTCCCACAGTCTGACTGACGCTCTCACAGTCTGACTGACGCTCCCACAGTCTGAATGACGCTCCCACAGTCTGACTGACGCTCTCACAGTCTGACTGACGCTCTCACAATCTGAATGACGCTCCCACAGTCTGACTGACGCTCTCACCGTCTGACTGACGCCCCCACAGTCTGACTGACGCTCCCACAGTCTGACTGACGCTCTCACAGTCTGACTGACGTTCCCACAGTCTGACTGACGCTCCCACAGTCTGACTGGCGCTTTTACAGTCTGACTGACGTTCTCACAGTCTGACTGACGTTCTCACAGTCTGAATGACGCTCTCACATTCTGACTGACGCTCCCACAGTCTGACTGACGCTCCCACAGTCTGACTGACGCTCCCACAGTCTGACTGACGCTCTCACAGTCTGACGGACGCTCTCACAGTCTGACTGACGTTCTCACAGTCTGACTGACGCTCCCACAGTCTGACTGACGCTCTCACAGTCTGACTGACGCTCTCACAATCTGAATGACGCTCCCACAGTCTGACTGACGTTCTCACAGTCTGACTGACGCTCCCACAGTCTGACTGACGCTCTCACTATCTGACTGACGCTCTCACAATCTGACTGACGTTCCCACAGTCTGACTGACGCTCCCACAGTCTGACTGACGCTCTCACAATCTGACTGACGTTCCCTCAATCTGACTGACGTTCTCACAGTCTGACTGACGTTCTCACAGTCTGACTGACGTTCTCACCGTCTGACTGACGCTCTCACTTTCTGACTGACGCTCCCACAGTCTGAATGACGCTCCCACAGTCTGACTGACGTTCTCACAGTCTGACCGACGCTCTCACAATCTGAATGACGCTCCCACAGTCTGACTGACGCTCTCACAATCTGAATGACGCTCCCACAGTCTGACTGACGCTCTCACAGTCTGACTGACGCTCCCACAGTCTGACTGACGCTCCCACAGTCTGACTGACGCTCTCACAGTCTGACTGACGCTCCCACAGTCTGACTGACGCTCCCACAGTCTGACTGACGCTCCCACAGTCTGACTGACGCTCTCACAGTCTGACTGACGCTCCCACAGTCTGACTGACGCTCTCACAGTCTGACTGACGCTCCCACAGTCTGACTGACGCTCCCACAGTCTGACTGACGCTCTCACAGTCTGACTGACGCTCCCACAGTCTGACTGACGCTCTCACAGTCTGACTGACGCTCCCACAGTCTGACTGACGCTCCCACAGTCTGACTGACGCTCTCACAGTCTGACTGACGCTCCCACAGTCTGACTGACGCTCCCACAGTCTGACTGACGCTCTCACAGTCTGACTGACGCTCTCACAGTCTGACTGACGCTCCCACAGTCTGACTGACGCTCTCACAGTCTGACTGACGCTCCCACAGTCTGACTGACGCTCCCACAGTCTGACTGACGCTTTCACAGTCTGACTGACGTTCTCACAGTCTGACTGACGTTCTCACAGTCTGACTGACGTTCTCACAGTCTGACTGACGCTCCCACAGTCTGACTGATGTTCTCACAGTCTGACTGACGCTCCCACAGTCTGACTGACGCTCTCAAAGTCTGACTGACGCTCTCACAATCTAAATGACGCTCCCACAGTCTGACTGACGCTCTCACAGTCTGACTGACGCTCTCACAATCTGAATGACGCTCCCACAGTCTGACTGACGCTCTCAAAGTCTGACTGACGCTCCCACAGTCTGACTGACGCTCTCAAAGTCTGACTGACGCTCTCACAGTCTGACTGACGCTCTCACAATCTGAATGACGCTCCCACAGTCTGATTGACGCTCTCAAAGTCTGACTGACGCTCCCACAGTCTGACTGACGCTCTCAAAGTCTGACTGACGCTCTCACAATCTGACTGACGCTCTCACAGTCTGACTGACGCTCTCACAATCTGAATGACGCTCCCACAGTCTGATTGACGCTCTCAAAGTCTGACTGACGCTCCCACAGTCTGACTGACGCTCTCAAAGTCTGACTGACGCTCTCACAATCTGACTGACGCTCTCACAGTCTGACTGACGCTCTCACAATCTGAATGACGCTCCCACAGTCTGATTGACGCTCTCAAAGTCTGACTGACGCTCCCACAGTCTGACTGACGCTCTCAAAGTCTGACTGACGCTCTCACAATCTGATTGACGCTCCCACAGTCTGACTGACGTTCCCACAGTCTGACTGACGCTCTCACAATCTGACTGACGCTCCCACAGTCTGACTGACGCTCTCACAATCTGACTGACGCTCTCACAGTCTGACTGACGCTCTCACAATCTGAATGACGCTCCCACAGTCTGATTGACGCTCTCAAAGTCTGACTGACGCTCCCACAGTCTGACTGACGCTCTCAAAGTCTGACTGACGCTCTCACAATCTGACTGACGCTCTCACAGTCTGACTGACGCTCTCACAATCTGAATGACGCTCCCACAGTCTGATTGACGCTCTCAAAGTCTGACTGACGCTCCCACAGTCTGACTGACGCTCTCAAAGTCTGACTGACGCTCTCACAATCTGATTGACGCTCCCACAGTCTGACTGACGTTCCCACAGTCTGACTGACGCTCTCACAATCTGACTGACGCTCCCACAGTCTGACTGACGCTCTCACAATCTGACTGACGCTCCTACAGTCTGACTGACGTTCCCACAGCCTGACTGACGCTCTCACAGTCTGACTGACGCTCCTACAGTCTAAAGATAAAAAAAAAGTAATTTAAAATAAGAGAAACAATTTAACACAAACTTCCCAGGTAAAGAACATGAAACATTTTGAACCAAGATCAAACGTAGAAAAAAACGAACGAAGAAAATTAAACATTTTTGTGTCCTTTGAGTTGAGCATCAAGACCTGAAGGTGTTGTACTGGGTGGGTAGTGGGTGTTGTACTGGGTGGGTAGTGGGTGTTGTACTGGGTGGGTAGTGGGTGTTGTACTGGGTGGGTAGTAGGGTGTTGTACTGGGTGGGTAGTGGGTGTTGTACTGGGTGAGCAGTGGGTGTTGTACTGGGTGGGTAGTAGGGTGTTGTACTGGGTGGGTAGTGGGTGTTGTACTGGGTGGGTAGTGGGTGTTGTACTGGGTGGGTAGTGGGTGTTGTACTGGGTGGGTAGTGGGTGTTGTACTGGGTGGGTAGTGGGTGTTGTACTGGGTGGGTAGTAGGGTGTTGTACTGGGTGGGTAGTGGGTGTTGTACTGGGTGAGCAGTGGGTGTTGTACTGGGTGGGTAGTAGGGTGTTGTACTGGGTGGGTAGTGGGTGTTGTACTGGGTGGGTAGTGGGTGTTGTACTGGGTGGGTAGTGGGTGTTGTACTGGGTGGGTAGTGGGTGTTGTACTGGTTGGGTAGTGGGTGTTGTAATGGGTGGGTAGTGGGTGTTGTACTGGGTGGGTAGTGGGTGTTGTACTGGGTGGGTAGTGGGTGTTGTACTGGGTGGGTAGTGGGTGTTGTACTGGTTGGGTAGTGGGTGTTGTACTGGGTGGGTAGTGGGTGTTGTACTGGGTGGGTAGTGGGTGTTGTACTGGGTGGGTAGTGGGTGTTGTACTGGGTGGGTAGTGGGTGTTGTACTGGGTGGGTAGTGGGTGTTGTACTGGGTGGGTAGTGGGTGTTGTACTGGGTGAGTAGTGGGTGTTGTACTGGGTGGGTAGTTGGTGTTGTACTGGGTGAGTAGTGGGTGTTGTACTGGGTGGGTAGTGGGTGTTGTACTGGGTGGGTAGTGGGTGTTGTACTGGGTGGGTAGTGGGTGTTGTACTGGGTGAGTAGTGGGTGTTGTACTGGGTGGGTAGTTGGTGTTGTACTGGGTGAGTAGTGGGTGTTGTACTGGGTGGGTAGTGGGTGTTGTACTGGGTGGGTAGTGGGTGTTGTACTGGGTGAGTAGTGGGTGTTGTACTGGGTGGGTAGTTGGTGTTGTACTGGGTGAGTAGTGGGTGTTGTACTGGGTGAGTAGTGGGTGTTGTACTGGGTGGGTAGTGGGTGTTGTACTGGGTGAGTAGTGGGTGTTGTACTGGGTGAGTAGTGGGTGTTGTACTGGGTGGGTAGTTGGTGTTGTACTGGGTGAGTAGTGGGTGTTGTACTGGGTGGGTAGTTGGTGTTGTACTGGGTGGGTAGTGGGTGTTGTACTGGGTGGGTAGTGGGTGTTGTACTGGGTGAGTAGTGGGTGTTGTACTGGGTGGGTAGTTGGTGTTGTACTGGGTGGGTAGTGGGTGTTGTACTGGGTGGGTAGTGGGTGTTGTACTGGGTGGGTAGTGGGTGTTGTACTGGTTGGGTAGTGGGTGTTGTACTGGTTGGGTAGTGGGTGTTGTACTGGGTGGGTAGTGGGTGTTGTACTGGTTGGGTAGTGGGTGCTGTACTGGGTGGGTAGTGGGTGTTGTACTGGGTGGGTAGTGGGTGTTGTACTGGGTGGGTAGTGGGTGTTGTACTGGGTGGGTAGTGGGTGTTGTACTGGGTGGGTAGTGGGTGTTGTACTGGGTGGGTAGTGGGTGTTGTACTGGGTGGGTAGTGGGTGTTGTACTGGGTGGGTAGTGGGTGTTGTACTGGGTGGGTAGTGGGTGTTGTACTGGGTGGGTAGTGGGTGTTGTACTGGGTGAGTAGTGGGTGTTGTACTGGGTGGGTAGTTGGTGTTGTACTGGGTGGGTAGTGGGTGTTGTACTGGGTGGGTAGTGGGTGTTGTACTGGGTGGGTAGTGGGTGTTGTACTGGTTGGGTAGTGGGTGTTGTACTGGTTGGGTAGTGGGTGTTGTACTGGGTGGGTAGTGGGTGTTGTACTGGTTGGGTAGTGGGTGTTGTACTGGTTGGGTAGTGGGTGTTGTACAGGGTGGGTAGTGGGTGTTGTACTGGGTGGGTAGTGGGTGTTGTACTGGGTGGGTAGTGGATGTTGTACTGGGTGGGTAGTGGATGTTGTGCTGGGTGGGTAGTGGATGTTGTACTGGGTGGGTAGTGGATGTTGTACTGGGTGGGTAGTGGGTGTTGTACTGGGAGGGTAGTGGGTGTTGTACTGGCTGAGTAGTGGGCGTTGTACTGGGTGAGCAGTGGGTGCTGTACCATGTGGGTAGTAGGGTGTTGCACTGGGTGAGTAGTGGGTGTTGTACTGGGTGAGTAGTGGGTGTTGTACTCGGTGAGTAGTGGAGTGTTGTACTGGTTGGGTAGTGGGTGTTATATTGGGTGGGTAGTGGGTGATGGACTGGGTGAGTAGTGGGTGTTGTATTGGGTGGGTTGTGGGTGTTGTACTGGGTAGGTAGTGGGTGTTGTACTCGGTGGGTACTGGGCGTTGTACTGGGTGGGTAGTGGATGTTGTACTGGGTAAGTAGTGGGTGTTGTATTGGGTGGGTTGTGGGTGTTGTACTGGGTGGGTAGTTGGTGTTGTATTGGGTGGGTAGTGGGTGTTGTACTGGATGGGTAGTGAGTGTTATACTGGGTGGGTAGTGGGTGTTGTACTGGGTGGGTGTTGGGTGTTGTACTGGGTGAGTAGTGGGTGTTGTACTGGGTGGGTAGTGGGTGTTGTACTGGGTGGGTAGTGGGTGTTGTACTGGGTGAGTAGTGGGTGTTGTACTGGGTAGGTAGTAGGGTGTTGTACTCTTTGAGCAGTGGGTGTTGTACTGGGTGAGTAGTGGAGTGTTGTACTGGTTGGGTAGTGGGTGTTATATTGGGTGGGTAGTGGGTGATGCACTGGGTGCGTAGTGGGTGTTGTACTGGGTGGGTAGTGGTTGTTGACTGGGTGGGAAGTGGGTGAAGCACTGGGTGGGTAGCGGGTGTTGTACTAGGTGGGTAGTGGGGTTTTATACTGGGTGGGTTGTGGGTGTTGTACTGGGTTGGTAGGGGGTGTTGTACTGGGTTGGTAAGGGGTGTTGTACTGGATGGGTAGTGGGTGTTGTACTGGGTGAGTAGTGGAGTGTTGTACATTGCGGAAAATGGGTGTTGTACTGGGTGGGTAGTTGGTGTAGTTTTGGGTGGGTAGTGGGTGTTGTAGTAGGTGTAGTGGTCAGTGAGTTGGGTACAGTGGGGGTGGGTTAGATGCTATGGTGGGTGGGTTGGATACAGTGGTGGGTGGGTTGGGTACAGTGGTGGGCGGGTTGGGTACAGTGGTGGGTGGGATGGGTGTCGTGGTACTATAATATTAGCGTCTTCGCTGACTACAGTAATAATGGATGAGGTAGCAACAATCAAGCCAGTGGTGGAAGAGGCAGTCAACCAACACTGGTGGACGAGGCAGCCAGCCAACACTGTTGGAAGAGGCAGCCAGCCAACACTGGTGGAAGAGGTAACCAGCCAACACTCGTGGAAGAGGTAACCAAGCAACACTGGTGGAAGAGGCAGTCAGCCAATACTGGTAGAAGAGGCAGTCAGCCAATAGTGGTAGAAGAGTCAATCAGCCAATACTGGTGGAAGAGAGAGCCATCCAACACTGGTGGAAAACTTAACCAGCCAACTTTGGTGGAAAACTTAACCAGCCAACACTAGTGGAAGAAGTAACCAACCAACACTGGTGGAAGAGTCAGCCAGCCAACACTGGTGGAAGAGTCAGCTAGCCAACACTGGTAGGTGAGTCAGTCAACTAACAAGGGAATGCAAACACACACACCAAACTCACTTAATCTATATTATCACAATGTTTCGCTCAAAAAATGGCTTTATAAAGTAAGAAGTTGATAAAGCTTCCTTTGAGCGATATTTAAGTCTTGCACTGCTTCGTGTATTATGTAGGACCATCAATATTCCAGCCAGTGGGACTGACAGGCAGTTTTTAACTACACACTGACATCCTTGGCACCTTACTGTGGTAACGGAGAGGGAAATCAGAACTGATGGGCTCTTGAAGAGTTTTATGGGGCCTAAAGAACCCTTGGACACTTGAAGAACTCTTAGGGATCTGAAGATCTCTTGAGAACATGTACCCTTGAGAACATGAACTCTTGAGAACATAAGAACATAAGAAAGGAGGAACACTGCAGCAGGCCTGTTGGCCCATACTAGGCAGGTCCTTTACAATTCATCCCACTAACAAAATATTTGCCCAACCCAATTTTCAATGGCACCCAAGAAATAAGCTCTGATTAGTCATGAAGAACTCTTGAGAAAATAACGACCACACTGTCAGGATTCGAGGAAAAAAGTCGTGTTTAAGGCAAAAATTGGACTTATTATTCTCTTTAACAAAGATAACTCAGGAAAGAGATGGTGGGTAGACTGCATCTTCTCAGACTGTACAATGGCCCTGACACTGATCCACATCAGAAATTGGTGCAACACTCAAATACCAAAAAGGAATAAGGGAAAAGGGGCTGCTGAGGATCCCAGAATAAGTAAGGGATGAGAGAGATGAATGATAATCAGTAAGGATATGAGCAGACATGACGAATGAGTCTCTCATGGATTATTAATGTTGATCATCTATGGTAACGACGTGTCAACAGAGATCGAGTTCTTTGTACCTCTCTTTGCAGATAATATGTGACTAATGAGTAGAATACAACTAGAGAATATAGGAAAAGACTACAAAATAACTTTGATGGAGTGTAGAGATGGTCAAACAGAAAGGGAGTAGAGTTTAACCCCAGCTGTGCATTTTTTAATATAAAGAAAAAGGAAAGAAGACTGATCACGGAGTACAGATAGGGAAGACAGGCTGAACATTTCAAATGAAGAGATAGAGGATGGAGTAAATTTTACAGAGAGTATGTCGCTGGAGCTTTCATTGTATCTACCGTGTGCACACTCCTGGCACACTTAAGAATATCATTCACGGCCTTATGTACAATATATGTCAAAACTAATTACGCAGCACCAGCATGGAACCTGCACCTGATCAAACGTACTGAAACTAAAGCCACGAAAAATAAAAAAAAAATGATGATATTAGTGGAAAAAGAACACAGGGAGATATGATAATGACGTACATAATTCTCAAAAAAACAGATGAGGACAGATACAAAATAAAGAGCGGAGAGTGAGATAACGTGGACCTGTATATGAATTAAATGTAAATAAATACACGAAATAAATCCTCACTACTTCATTTTAGTCGACTCCTAAGTAATGAGAAATTCAGGACAGTTTACACAAGACATCAGACCATTATGAGTATGAAATATCAACGTGGAGCACACAACCATGTATATACATGAGTTCCAGATAGTCCAGAGGTTTGTAAACAAAACAATTCCGGAGCTAAGTGAATAATCTTATGAACTTAGTCATATGATTAGAAGAACGAATATTTAAGGGAGATATGATCATTAACGATGATTTTACGGGTAAATAAAATCATGAACGACGGAACAGATATTATGAAGGATCGGGTAAGCCACATCGATGTTAGGAACAACATCGTCGACTTAAGATAGTGCAAGCAGACACTCGTAACAGCTGAGATAGTTTATATTATGGAGCCCAACGTATTAGTAATCCACAACACAGGGTTTTTTGCAAGGTTAAGAGGCGGTGCCAGGAGGTGTCACTAGTCCTTGCGAGAACACTTCTTTAAATGTCCTAAAGCACACTCACAAAACCACAAACAGTCAAACCCAAACATTCACAAGCACACACTCAAACTTCACACAAAGACACACTCATGCACTCACACAAACAAACACTCATACACACACACCAGCACACACTCATACACTCACACAATCACTCATCCGCCTCTACACTGTTACGTTAACTAACCCCTTCCACGTCCTTTCCTTCCTCTCCTCACATCACTCCTTCCTTTCCCCTCTCCAACTCCTCCCCTCCCATTTTCATCTTTACAACACCCCCCCCCTCCTTTCCTCTCCCTCCTCTTCCTACTTCTAACATTCATTTCCTCACTTCCCTGTCTTCCACAGGGAAGAAAAGGAAGGAAACGAAGCAGAGGGCGAGGGGAGAGGGGCACAAGGCAAGGAGAGAAGAGGAAAAGTGCAGAGAGTAGAAGGAGAGGGGTAAGGGCGCCAGCAAACTATTAACAGTTCGTTTCAGCATTCCCAGTAACGATTATGCAAATACTGTAAAGTCGTGTAGCCTCTCACTCGCAGGGAGAGGCAGTGCGTACGACGACATCCCAGCCTTGGACCTCCAGGCACACACACTCCCGCTTCACCAGCACTCCACACACTCCCGCTTCACCAGCACTCAACACACTCCCGCTTCACCAGCACTCAACACACTCCCGCTTCACCAGCACTCAACACACTCCCGCTTCACCAGCACTCAACACACTCCCGCTTCACCAACACTCAACACACTCCCGCTTCACCAGCACTCAACACACTCCCGCTTCACCAGCACTCAACACACTCCCGCTTCACCAGCACTCAACACACTCCCGCTTCACCAGCACTCAACACACTCCCGCTTCACCTGCACTCAACACACTCCCGCTTCACCAGCACTCAACACACTCCCGCTTCACCAGCACTCAACACACTCCTGCTTCACCAGCACTCAACACACTCCCGCTTCACCAGCACTCAACACACTCCCGCTTCACCAGCACTCAACACACTCCCGCTTCACCAGCACTCAACACACTCCCGCTTCACCAGCACTCAACACACTCCCGCTTCACCAGCACTCAACACACTCCCGCTTCACCAGCACTCAACACACTCCTGCTTCACCAGCACTCAACACACTCCCGCTTCACCAGCACTCAACACACTCCCGCTTCACCAGCACTCAACACACTCCCGCTTCACCAGCACTCAACACACTCCCGCTTCACCAGCACTCAACACACTCCCGCTTCACCAGCACTCAACACACTCCCGCTTCACCAGCACTTAACACACTCCCGCTTCACCAGCACTCAACACACTCCCGCTTCACCAGCACTTAACACACTCCCGCTTCACCAGCACTCAACACACTCCCGCTTCACCAGCACTTAACACACTCCCGCTTCACCAGCACTCAACACACTCCCGCTTCACCAGCACTCAACACACTCCCGCTTCACCAGCACTCAACACACTCCCGCTTCACCAGCACTCAACACACTCCCGCTTCACCAGCACTCAACACACTCCTGCTTCACCAGCACTCAACACACTCCCGCTTCACCAGCACTCAACACACTCCCGCTTCACCAGCACTCAACACACTCCCGCTTCACCAGCACTCAACACACTCCCGCTTCACCAGCACTCAACACACTCCCGCTTCACCAGCACTCAACACACTCCCGCTTCACCAGCACTCAACACACTCCTGCTTCACCAGCACTCAACACACTCCCGCTTCACCAGCACTCAACACACTCCCGCTTCACCAGCACTCAACACACTCCCGCTTCACCAGCACTCAACACACTCCCGCTTCACCAGCACTCAACACACTCCCGCTTCACCAGCACTCAACACACTCCCGCTTCACCAGCACTTAACACACTCCCGCTTCACCAGCACTCAACACACTCCCGCTTCACCAGCACTTAACACACTCCCGCTTCACCAGCACTCAACACACTCCCGCTTCACCAGCACTTAACACACTCCCGCTTCACCAGCACTCAACACACTCCCGCTTCACCAGCACTCAACACACTCCCGCTTCACCAGCACTCAACACACTCCCGCTCCACCAGCACTCAACACACTCCCGCTTCACCAGCACTTAACACATTCCCGCTTCACCAGCACTTAACACACTCCCGCTTCACCAGCACTCAACACACTCCCGCTTCACCAGCACTCAACACACTCCCGCTTCACCAGCACTCAACACACTCCCGCTTCACCAGCACTCAACACACTCCCGCTTCACCAGCACTCAACACACTCCCGCTTCACCAGCACTTAACACACTCCCGCTTCACCAGCACTCAACACACTCCCGCTTCACCAGCACTCAACACACTCCCGCTTCACCAGCACTCAACACACTCCCGCTTCACCAGCACTCAACACACTCCCGCTTCACCAGCACTCAACACACTCCCGCTTCACCAGCACTCAACACACTCCCGCTTCACCAGCACTCAACACACTCCCGCTTCACCAGCACTCAACACACTCTCGCTTCACCAGCACTCAACACACTCCTGCTTCACCAGCACTCAACACACTCCCGGTTCACCAGCACTCAACACACTCCCGCTTCACCAGCACTCAACACACTCCCGCTTCACCAGCACTCAACACACTCCCGCTTCACCAGCACTCAACACACTCCCGCTTCACCAGCACTCAACACACTCCCGCTTCACCAGCACTTAACACACTCCCGCTTCACCAGCACTCAACACACTCCCGCTTCACCAGCACTTAACACACTCCCGCTTCACCAGCACTCAACACACTCCCGCTTCACCAGCACTTAACACACTCCCGCTTCACCAGCACTCAACACACTCCCGCTTCACCAGCACTCAACACACTCCCGCTTCACCAGCACTCAACACACTCCCGCTTCACCAGCACTCAACACACTCCCGCTTCACCAGCACTTAACACACTCCCGCTTCACCAGCACTCAACACACTCCCGCTTCACCAGCACTTAACACACTCCCGCTTCACCAGCACTCAACACACTCCCGCTTCACCAGCACTTAACACACTCCCGCTTCACCAGCACTTAACACACTCCCGCTTCAGCAGCACTCAACACACTCCCGCTTCACCAGCACTCAACACACTCCCGCTCCACCAGCACTCAACACACTCCCGCTTCACCAGCAATTAACACATTCCCGCTTCACCAGCACTTAACACACTCCCCCTTCACCAGCACTCAACACACTCCCGCTTCACCAGCACTCAACACACTCCCGCTTCACCAGCACTCAACACACTCCCGCTTCACCAGCACTCAACACACTCCCGCTTCACCAGCACTCAACACACTCCCGCTTCACCAGCACTTAACACACTCCCGCTTCACCAGCACTCAACACACTCCCGCTTCACCAGCACTCAACACACTCCCGCTTCACCAGCACTCAACACACTCCCGCTTCACCAGCACTCAACACACTCCCGCTTCACCAGCACTCAACACACTCCCGCTTCACCAGCACTCAACACACTCCCGCTTCACCAGCACTCAACACACTCCCGCTTCACCAGCACTCAACACACTCTCGCTTCACCAGCACTCAACACACTCCTGCTTCACCAGCACTCAACACACTCCCGGTTCACCAGCACTCAACACACTCCCGCTTCACCAGCACTCAACACACTCCCGCTTCACCAGCACTCAACACACTCCCGCTTCACCAGCACTCAACACACTCCCGCTTCACCAGCACTCAACACACTCCCGCTTCACCAGCACTTAACACACTCCCGCTTCACCAGCACTCAACACACTCCCGCTTCACCAGCACTTAACACACTCCCGCTTCACCAGCACTCAACACACTCCCGCTTCACCAGCACTTAACACACTCCCGCTTCACCAGCACTCAACACACTCCCGCTTCACCAGCACTCAACACACTCCCGCTTCACCAGCACTCAACACACTCCCGCTCCACCAGCACTCAACACACTCCCGCTTCACCAGCACTTAACACATTCCCGCTTCACCAGCACTTAACACACTCCCGCTTCACCAGCACTCAACACACTCCCGCTTCACCAGCACTCAACACACTCCCGCTTCACCAGCACTCAACACACTCCCGCTTCACCAGCACTCAACACACTCCCGCTTCACCAGCACTCAACACACTCCCGCTTCACCAGCACTTAACACACTCCCGCTTCACCAGCACTCAACACACTCCCGCTTCACCAGCACTCAACACACTCCCGCTTCACCAGCACTCAACACACTCCCGCTTCACCAGCACTCAACACACTCCCGCTTCACCAGCACTCAACACACTCCCGCTTCACCAGCACTCAACACACTCCCGCTTCACCAGCACTCAACACACTCCCGCTTCACCAGCACTCAACACACTCTCGCTTCACCAGCACTCAACACACTCCTGCTTCACCAGCACTCAACACACTCCCGGTTCACCAGCACTCAACACACTCCCGCTTCACCAGCACTCAACACACTCCCGCTTCACCAGCACTCAACACACTCCCGCTTCACCAGCACTCAACACACTCCCGCTTCACCAGCACTCAACACACTCCCGCTTCACCAGCACTCAACACACTCCCGCTTCACCAGCACTCAACACACTCCCGCTTCACCAGCACTCAACACACTCCCGCTTCACCAGCACTCAACACACTCCCGCTTCACCAGCACTCAACACACTCCCGCTTCACCAGCACTCAACACACTCCCGGTTCACCAGCACTCAACACTCCCGGTTCACCAGCACTCAACACACTCCCAGTTCACCAGCACTCAGCACACTCCCGGTTCACCAGCACTCAACACACTCCCGGTTCACCAGCACTCAGCACACTCCCAGTTCACCAGCACTCAGCACACTCCCAGTTCACCAGCACTCAGCACACTCCCAGTTCACCAGCACTCAACACACTCCCGGTTCACCAGCACTCAGCACACTCCCAGTTCACCAGCACTCAGCACACTCCCGCTTCACCAGCACTCAGCACACTCCCGCTTCACCAGCACTCAGCACACTCCCGGTTCACCAGCACTCAGCACACTCCCGCTTCACCAGCACTCAACACACTCCCAGTTCACCAGCACTCAGCACACTCCCAGTTCACCAGCACTCAGCACACTCCCAGTTCACCAGCACTCAGCACACTCCCGGTTCACCAGCACTCAGCACACTCCCAGTTCACCAGCACTCAGCACACTCCCAGTTCACCAGCACTCAGCACACTCCCGGTTCACCAGCACTCAACACACTCCCAGTTCACCAGCACTCAGCACACTCCCGGTTCACCAGCACTCAGCACACTCCCAGTTCACCAGCACTCAGCACACTCCCAGTTCACCAGCACTCAGGACACTCCCAGTTCACCAGCACTCAGCACACTCCCAGTTCACCAGCACTCAGCACACTCACGGTTCACCAGCACTCAGCACACTCCCGGTTCACCAGCACTCAGCACACTCCCAGTTCACCAGCACTCAACACACTCCCGCTTCACCAGCACTCAACACACTCCCAGTTCACCAGCACTCAACACACTCCCAGTTCACCAGCACTCAGCACACTCCCGGTTCACCAGCACTCAACACACTCCCAGTTCACCAGCACTCAGCACACTCCCAGTTCACCAGCACTCAACACACTCCCAGTTCACCAGCACTCAGCACACTCACGGTTCACCAGCACTCAACACACTCCCAGTTCACCAGCACTCAGCACACTCACGGTTCACCAGCACTCAGCACACTCCCAGTTCACCAGCACTCAGCACACTCACGGTTCACCAGCACTCAACACACTCCCAGTTCACCAGCACTCAGCACACTCCCGGTTCACCAGCACTCTCTAAGCTGGAACAGCCAGCATGAATGTATAGCATTTAGACAGATTATGGGAAAGAACAAGAGACTGTGGGAAAGAACGAGAGACTGTGGGAAAGAACGAGAGACTGTGGGAAAGAACGAGAGACTGTGGGAAAGAACGAGAGACTGTGGGAAAGAACGAGAGACTGTGGGAAAGAACGAGAGACTGTGGGAAAGAACGAGAGACTGTGGGAAAGAACGAGAGACTGTTGGAAAGAACGAGAGACTGTGGGAAAGAACGAGAGACTGTGGGAAAGAACGAGAGACTGTGGGAAAGAACGAGAGACTGTGGGAAAGAACGAGAGACTGTGGGAAAGAACGAGAGACTGTGGGAAAGAACGAGAGACTGTGGGAAAGAACGAGAGACTGTGGGAAAGAACGAGAGACTGTGGGAAAGAACGAGAGACTGTGGGAAAGAACGAGAGACTGTGGGAAAGAACGAGAGACTGTGGGAAAGAACGAGAGACTGTGGGAAAGAACGAGAGACTGTGGGAAAGAACGAGAGACTGTGGGAAAGAACGAGAGACTGTGGGAAAGAACGAGAGACTGTGGGAAAGAACGAGAGACTGTGGGAAAGAACGAGAGACTGTGGGAAAGAACGAGAGACTGTGGGAAAGGAAGATCAGCTGTTGCGAAAGCAAAGAACATATTAGAAATTGTTACTGTGGAAACGTCTCGCCTGCATAGCAGACTTCTTCAGATAACGGTAAATCCATGGTAACATGTGCCGACATGTATGTTGATAAGACACAATATACGATTTATAACATTACAGAAAAAACGTTTCGCCCACCAGAGAATTTATCAATTTTACACATATAAAAAAATGGAACACACACACACACACACACACACACACACATACATACATACATATATATATATATATATATATATATATATATATATATATATATATATATATATATATATATATATATATATATATATATATATATATATATATATATATATATATGCAATAAGATCACAGTAAACAGGTGATTTCAGAATATACAAAACAACCACTCTGAAAGAATAGAGAAATTCCAAGCGCTTTCGTGACTACTCACATTATCAAGGAACTATGATAGTTCCTTGATAATGTGAGTAGTCACGAAAGCGCTTGGAATTTCTCTATTCTTTCAGAGTGGTTGTTTTGCATATATATATATATATATATATATATATATATATATATATATATATATATATATATATATATATATATATATATATATATATATATATATATATATATATATATATATATATATATATATATATATATATATATATATATATATATATATAGTGTTGAATAGGTAAAACTTGCGATTTTGACTTAAATCATTCTGAACCTAACGAAAAAAATATATTTCATTGTGTATGTATATTATTAGTTGGATTAGGCTAAATTAAATTACAACTTGTCAAACACTGCAACATCATGAAATCTTGGTTCAGAGGACGTCTACATGACCTTCTTCACGGCTGCTACAACTACTGCTACAACTTACCCATCCCTTTGGGTATGACCTACTTCCACTGGGGAATCCCGCCTACCAGTGACTGCCCTCGTCTGCTACCCGTCTCATTCCAGCTGACGTTAGTATATAAGCGCCAGCCTCCTTGCCTGTGCTCCAGAATTTTCACGACTACGGTGCTCTTGACACCAACTCCAAGGCTGAGGGACTGATTACCTCATCTTTTGTATATAGTTCTACTGTCTTATGATTATGTCCTAGAATCTATATTGCTAAAACCACTGGATGGCGAAACGTCTACAATAAAGACACCCAAATTTTGCACATGTGTCTCAGTTTTCATCTTGTCGGTATTGTATACCATTCTTATACAAGCTCATTTCTTTCTAGGTGCTCCACCACTCTTCTGATAATCTTCTCCATGACAAAGCATACTGTACATGTCAATGACATTGGTCTGTACTTAATGCTTCGTGTCTGTTTAATTTAAAAAAAAAATGGGACTACATTTGTTGTCTTCTATATCTCATGTAGTCGCTCTGTTTCGATAGATGTGATGAAGAATGTTGTTAGGGGTACACATAGAGCCTCTGCTCCTTCTCTCAGGACCCATGGAGAGATGTTATCCGGCCCCATCGCCTTTGAGGTATCTAGCACGCTTAGCAGCCTCTTCACTTCTTGCTTGGTTGTATGTATTGTGTCCAACAGTTGATGGTGTACCCCACCTCTCTGTCTTTCTGGAATCCCTTCTTTCTCCTCTGTGAACATTTCTTTGAATCTCATGTTGAGCTCCTCACATACTTCGCGGTCGTTTCTTGTGATCTCTCCTCCTTCCTTCCTCAGCCTGATTACCTGGTCCTTAACTGTTGTATTCCTCCTGATGTGGCTGTACAACAGCCTTGGGTCAGATTTGGTTTTCGCTGCTATGTCACTTTCGTATTGTCGTTGGGCCTCCCTTCTTACATGTGCATATTCATTTCTGGCTTTGAGACCGCTCTCCTTATTCTCCTGGGTCCTTTGCCTTATATACTTCTTCCATTCTCTAGCACACTTGGTTTTGGCCTCTCTACACCTTTGAGTGAATCAAGGGCTCATCCTCAGCTTCCTTGCATATTGTTGTAACATATTCCAACATCTCGTTTACTGACTTCCCTGCCAGTTCTCTGTCCCACTGAACCCTGTGCAGGAAATTCTTCAGGAGTGTGTAGTCCCCTCATGTAGTTTGGCTTCATCCGTCCTGCCCTTTCTGCTTCCTTCTCCACTTGTAGCTCTACTATGTATTCGAAGCTCAGATCACTGACCCCGAGGGGTCTTTCTTATGTGATGTCCTCAATATCTGCACTAGTCAAGGTGAATATTAGATCCACTCATGCTGGTTCAAAGGAGGAGGTCCAAGCAAATATGATAACAGGAAGCGATTTTACTGGAATGAGGAAGAGAGGCTGGAGGCAGGAGGTAGGAAGTTCCCCCAGGCATACCAATACCCATAGCCAAAAAGACTGAATATTATAGCATCAGAAGACAGCCAGCCCACACGTACTGATATTGTAGTAGTAACCTAACGAACGTAACATGGCGACTATCAAAAATTTGGTCAGGCTATGATATGATATAAATTACTTTACATACCAAATATGGACAGATCTGATAACTCTCTTAAAAAAATTTTCACCTCTAGAAAATGGGTCCATTTATAGGGGCTCATTTAAAGGAAGACATCGTAATTTATCCCAAGGAAAACGGCCATAGTTTATCTGCCCCACAAGATTCTTAGGCAACTGCTGGTCTAACCTTCAGATAATAAGCAGGGAAAAACAGGTCCTAATTCCTCAGTGTGGAACTACACTTAAGACAATCCAATGCATTCGTACAGGAGTTCGAGTTCTGGCTATGTATAATTCCTTCAGTTAAAAATGAATCTAATTTGAGCAACCCACCACTGTTACTGTATAATGAATACTTATCACGTTATAACTGCAGATTCTACAATATTCCCTTTAAGCCAATGGGAACAAGGGACAATGTCTCTTGCAGCCGACCAATTTGCCGAGTTACTGTAAACTCTAATGTGACTGAAAATTGCATTCGATTCCTGTGCAGTACATATCAAATAGGGGTGTTGTGATATAACATCTATAAGTTTGCCAGTTTGTCCCACATAAAGAAGTTGCAATCATTGCAACGAATTCTGTAGCCAACACCAACACACTGTCGAGGAGGATTCTTTATCAGACTACTTCTAACAGTCCGTAATTCTTGAAAACTACTTGCATATTAAATCCATTAAGAACTTTCGGCAGAACAGATAAATTCTCATTGCATTGGAGAACCAGCACATTCTTGCTCTGAGGTGTTATCCTAGGCTCAGTTCTATAAGTTTTTCTAGCTGCCAGCAATGCTGATTCCACGATCTCCTTAGGGTACCACAGTTTCATGGAAATGTCGAATATTTTCCTAATTTCTCCATTGAGGAACTCAGAGCTGCACACATGGTAAGCTCTCAGAAACATAGTAAGAGAAACACTCCTTTAACTCTTGTTTCATGGTTAGAGTAGTAGTGAATGTATGAGCACACATTGGTGGCCTTCTCATATACTGTAAACTTAAATTTTTTATCAACCAGGTGTATCAACACATCTAAGAATTAAAGTTTACAGTCCACTTCTTTCTCCACGATGAATTTAATAGACGGGACTAAAGCGTTAAGTCTTGGTAAAAACGTATCCAGGGCCTTATCATCTGGCCAAACACACAAGATGTCATCCACATATCTGAACCATTTAGCTTTACAGGGCAGGATATCTTTCAACAGCCTCGTCTCCATATTCAGACTGCTCAATAGGGGAGACAGTGGATTACCCATAACCATTCCCTGCCTTTGAGCGATGTATTTCCCTTCAAACTCAAATTTACAGTCAGCTACACACATCTTAATCAGTTGGTAACGGTATTTTATCAAAAGACAAGGAGAACTGTGGGAGAAGAAGACAGTGGGAAAAGTAGACAGACTGTGGGAGAAGAAGACAGTGGGAAAAGTAGACAGACTGTGGGAGAAGAAGACAGTGGAAAAAGTAGACAGACTGTGGGAGAAGAAGACAGTGGGAGAAGTAGACAGGCTCTGGGAAAAGTAGACAGGCTCTGGGAAAAGTAGACAGGCTCTGGGAAAAGTAGACAGGCTCTGGGAAAAGTAGACAGATTGTGGGAAAAGAAGATAGATTGTGGGAAAATAAGACAGTGGGAAAAGTAGACAGATTGTGGGAAAAGTAGACGAATAATGAATATCCCAGAAAATCCGTGTGAGATAGACACTGAAAGAACGTGACAGTAGACATTGATAGACCTGATAGACACTCAACAGAAAGGTCTTTTCACCCAATAGTATCTACTACAACAACAAGACAAACGATAGACTGAGTATTACATTCAGTAGGTGAAGCCGCGATCGATAGATCAAGCCACACTCGATAGATCAGGCAACAATCGATAGATCAAGCCATACTCGATAGATCCAGACAATTAACAGATCCACTCAGACAGTCGATAGATCAAGATAGACAGGTAATAGGGCTCACTACACAAGTACAAGATTGGAAGGAAATGGGAGAGGGTAGAGGAAGAGAGTGAGAGAAGGGAAAGAGGAAGAGAGGGAGAGAAGGGAAAGAGGAAGAGACGGATAGAAGGGAAAGAGGAAGAGACGGAGAGAAGAGAAAGAGGAAGAGAGAGTAAAGGGTAATTGGCTGGAGGACGTAAATGAAGAGGGCAAGTGGAAAAGAGGACACAGAGTTGAGGAAGGATTGAGAAGGGGGAGAGAGGGGAAAGAGAGAGAGGGCCAGGGGCGAGAGGGGAGGGATGGAAGGAGTCACTATCTGCAGACACTGGCTGAAGGGATTCCCCCCCCCACACTTCATAACAACCATCCCTTGAGAGAAGTGGAGGGGAAGGAAGGAGGGGGGGAGGGAGGGGAACGACGGGAGGAGAAAAGGGGAGGGAGGGAAGGAAAGGGGAAGTGAGAACGGGAAGATGGGAAACGAAGAAACACATATTGATACAAATCAGTAAAAAAATCTCAAAATTCAGTCACAAATAAAACACAAATCCACAAAATACATAAATCCATAAAAAAAATCACAAAATTCACAAAAGCCACAATTCCAAAACCGCAAATCCTTCAAAACCATAAATCCACAAAAGTCATAAATCCACAAAAGTCATAAATCCACAAAAAAAATAACACATCCACAAGAATCACAAATCAATAATAAATACAAATGTACAGTAACTACAAATCAACAATAACTACAGATACACAATAACCACAAATTAACAATAACTACAAATTAACAGTAACCACAAATCCCCTAAACCACAAATCACAAAAAAACACAAATCAGCAATAATTACAGATCAATAATAACCACAAATCAACAATAATTACTGATAAACAATAATCACAAATAAAAAATAACTACAAATCAACAATAACAACAAATAAAAAATAACTACAGATCAACAATAACCATAAATCCCCCAAAACCAGAAATCACCAAAAGCCACAACTCAACAAAAAACACAATTCAACAATAACCAGTGATCAACAACAATCACAAATTAACAATAACCATAAACTAACAATAACTACAAATCAAAAACGGCCACAAATCACCATAAACCACAAATCAACAAAAAACACAAATCAACAAAAAAACACAAATCAACAAAAAACACAAATCAACAAAAAAACACAAATCAACAAAACACACAAATCAACAAAAAACACAAATCACCATAAACCACAAATCAACAAAAAACACAAATCAACAAAAAAACACAAATCAACAAAAAACACAAATCAACAAAAAACACAAATCAACAAAAAACACAAATCAACAAAAAACACAAATCAACAAAAAAACACAAATCAACAAAAAAACACAAATCAACAAAAAACACAAATCAACAAAAAACACAAATCAATACAATTTTTTTCTCTAACGTTAAAAACCATTGTGTAAACGGAGCATCAAAAGACCATCATGGGGAAGCGCTAAACCCGCAGAGGGGGGTCATTCAGAGCCTGGGGAGAAGCTAATGGGAGGTAATCATGTTTGATCCAGGAAAGTTGAGGGTAGCTCAAATTCATCGGATCTAGAGCCTTTCACCAGTCTCAAGGTAATAGGATCGAGAATATAATATTAAGGTAAGAGGATCGAGAATATAATATTACGGTAAGAGGATCGAGAATATAATATTAAGGTAAGAGGATCGAAAATATAATGTTAAGGTAAGAGGATCGAGAATATAATATTAAGGTAAGAGGATCGAGAATATAATATTAAGGTAAGAGGATCGAGAATATAATATTAAGGTTAGAGGGTTGAGAATATAATATTAAGGTAAGAGGATCGAGAATATAATATTAAGGTTAGAGGGTTGAGAATATAATATTAAGGTAAGAGGATCGAGAATATAATATTAAGGTAAGAGGATCGAGAATATAATATTAAGGTTAGAGGGTTGAGAATATAATATTAAGGTAAGAGGATCGAGAATATAATATTAAGGTTAGAGGGTTGAGAATATAATATTAAGGTAAGAGGATCGAGAATATAATATTAAGGTAAGAGGATCGAGAATATAATATTAAGGTTAGAGGGTTGAGAATATTATATTAAGAAGATAGAGAATATTATATTAACATAATAACATTCAGAATATCGCCCTTAAAGATAATAGGATTGTGAATATTATTTTTAAATGTAATAATATTGGCAAAATTTATTAAGTATCGCCTCAAACCAGCTAAGATAAATGGAACAAAATTCGAAAAGGTAATTTTCAGGAAGTGAAGCAAGTCTGTATATTGTCAGGTTTGAAGCCTATCTACCGCACGAGGGTCATTAAGGAACCAGGTTATCAATATCAACATCAGTAAAAAATATTAAATACCAGCAGTAGATATGGATGAATATACACATCTCTATGTGTATATTAGATTAGTGTGCATAACAGTGAGTGTTGGGAGACCATTTTCTCAGTGTATATACAATGAGAGATGTTAACTGCATATATACTTAGTGTATATACAGCTTAAGAAACCTTTCAATGTTATATATATATATATATATATATATATATATATATATATATATATATATATATATATATATATATATATATATATATATATATATATATGTATATATATATATATATATATATATATATATATATATATATATATATATATATATATATATATATATATATATATATATATATATATATATATATATATATATATATATATATATATATATATATATATATATATATATAATGTCGTACCGAATAGGTAAAACTGGTCAATTAGTAAGAACTCATTTAAAATCAAGTCCTTTCTAAAATTTTCTCTTAAACTTTTAAAGATATATTTTTCTCAATTATGTTAATATAAAATTAATGATTTTGTACCAAAAGCACCTTAGAAAATTTGCACTAACCTTATTATAACAAGCGCAATTTAAATCAGCCTAATCCAACTACATATATTTTATATAAGTTTAAAATAATTAAAAAAAAAATTTTTTTTAACGAGTTGGGCGTCTCCCACCGAAGCAGGGTGACCGAAAAAGAAAGAAAATCCCCAGGAAGAAAATACTTGCCTGATCATTCAACACTCTCATCTCACTCATACATCATCACTGTTTTTGCAGAAGCGCACAGATACAACAGTTTAGAAGCATATATATAGATATATAACATATCCTTCTTAACTGCTAATATTCCAAACCCCTTTTTAAAGTGCAGGTATTGTACTTCCCATTTCCAGGACTCAAGTCCGGTTATATAAAACTAACCGGTTTCCCTGAATCCTTTCACTAAATTTTACCCTGCTCTCACTCCATTTATGGTCCAGTGGATTAGGGCGTCATGTGTTTTCACCCACCACGAGGCAGGCCAAAGCAGCATGGGTTCGAGTCCTTGGCTAGTGCAGTGTTGTTATTGATCAATACCACTCGTTCGTGGTCACAATATATATATATATATATATATATATGTGTGTGTGTGTGTGTGTGTGTGTGTGTGTGTGAGTACTCACCTATTTGCGGTTGCAGGGGTCGATACATAGCTCCTGGCCCCGCCTCTTCAGTGGTTGCTACTGGGTCCTCTCTCTCCCTTTATCAAACCTCGTCTTAAAACTATGTATGGTTCCCGCCTCCACTACGTCACTTTCTAGGCTATTCCACTTCCTGACAACTCTATGACTGAAGAAATACTTCCTAACATCCCTTTGACTCATAGGAGTCTTCAACTTCCAATTGTGACCCCTTGTTTCTGTGTCCCATCTCTGGAACATCCTGTGTTTGTCCACCTGGTCAATTCCTCGCAGTATTTTATATGTCGGTATCATGTCTCCCCTGACCCTCCTATCCTCCAGCGTCGTCAGACCAATTTCTCCTAACCTTTCTTCGCAGGGCAATCTACTTAACTCTGCAACTAGTCTTGTTACAAACCTTTGCACCTTCTATAATTTCTTGACGTGCTTGACCAGGTGTGGATTCCAAACTGGTGCTGCATATTCCAATATGGGCCTGACGTATATGGTGTACAGAGTCTTGAACGATTCCTTACTGAGGTATCGGAACCCTTTTCTTAGGTTTGCCAGACGCCCGTATGCTGCAGCAGTTATCTGATTGATGCGCGCCTCAGGAGATGTGCTCGGTGTTATACTCACCCCAAGATCTTTTTCCTTGAGTGAGGTTTACAGTCTTTGGCCATCTAGACTATACTCTTCTGCGGTCTTCTTTGTCCTTCCCCAATCTTCATGACTTTGCATTTGGCGGGGTTAAATTCAAGGAGCCAGTTGCTGAACCAGGCTTGTAGCCTGTCCAGGTCTCTTTGTAGTTCAGCCTGATGCTCGACTGATTTAATTCTCCTCATTAACTTCACATCATCTACAAACAAGGACATTTCTGAGTCTATCCCTTCCGTTATGTCATTCACATATACCAAAAACAGCACAGGTACTAGGACTGACCCCTGTGGGACCCCGCTCGTCACAGGCGCCCAGTCTGACATTTCGTCACGTACCATGACTCGTTGTTGCCTGTCAGATATTCTCTGATCCATTGCGGTGCCTTTACTGTTATGGGTGCCTGATCCTCTAGCTTTAGCATTAACCTCTTGTGAGGAACTCTGTCGAAGGCCTTCTTGCAGTCCAAGAAAATGCAGTCTATTCACCCCTTTCTCTCGTATCTTACTTCTGTTACCTTGTTATAAAACTCCAGTAGGTTTGTGATACAGGATTTTCCTTCCCAGAAGCCGTGCTGGTTGTCGTTTATAAGCTTGTGTCTTTCTAGGTGCTCCACCACTCTCCTCCTGATGATCTTCTCCATGACTTTGCATACTATACACTTTAGTGACACAGGTCTGTAGTTTAATGTCTCGTGTCTGTCTCCTTTCTTAAAAATTGGGACCACATTTGCCATCTTCCATACCTCAGGAAGTTGCCCAGTTTCCATGGATGTGTTGAAGATTGTTGTTAGTGGCACACACAGTGTGTGTGTGTGTGTGTGTGTGTGTGTGTGTGTGTGCGTGTATTTGTGTGTGTGTGTGTTTGTGTGTGTGTGTGTGTGTGTGTGTGTGTGTGTGTGTGTGTGTGTGTGTGTGTGTGTGTGTGTGTGTGTGTGTGTGTGTGTGTGTGTGTGTGTGTGTGTGTGTGTGTGTGAAGCCAAAAATTATAACCCTTCAAATATTATTTAAAATAATTTTGAGAGACTAAATTAGAAGAAAAAACATTTATTTAAGAAATATATATATTATGGGTTGAATATAGAATTGAAAATATTGGGAAGAAGATTAACAGTACATGAGACGCATATAATGTAAACTACAAAACATTACAATATATTTACCAGTTCGTTGGTCTATCAGGTTTAAAACCTGTATAATACACGAGGGTCAATCAGGCTGCATGTAACCTGGACACAACCAGTCAAAATGATTGTATATATATATATATATATATATATATATATATATATATATATATATATATATATATATATATATATATATATATATATATATATATATATATATATATATATATATATATATATATATATATATATATATATATATATATATATATATATATATATATATATATATATATATATATATATATGTCGTGCCGAATATGTAAAACTGGTCAGTTAGCAAGAACTCATTTAAAATTAAGTCCTTTCTGAAATTTTCTCTTATACGTTTAAGGATATATTTTTTTCATTAATGTTAATGTAAAAAAATTTAATTTTGCACCAAAAGAGTCTTAGGAAACTTACCTAACCTTATTATAACAAGAACAATTTATTTTAGCCTACCCCAACTAAATATATTTTAGATTTGTTTACAATAATTTAAAAATCAACAAACACAGTGAAATATATTTTTCGTTAGGTTCAGAATGGTTTTGGCGAAATTATTGCATACACAAATTTTCGCTTGTCTTATATGGCAAGATGAGCGTTGCTATTTAAGCCAAGATCGCAAGTTCTGCCTATTCGGCACGACATATATATATATATATATATATATATATATATATATATATATATATATATATATATATATATATATATATATATATATATATATATATATATATATATATATATATATATATATATATATATATATATATATATATATATATATATATATATATATATATATACATATGTATATGTGTGTGTGTGTATACTTCTCGATGTATAAACAATATAAGCAATAGAGATATGTCTCTCTCTTGGAGACACTAGAAGAAGCCTGGACTGGTGAGATAGGGATATAAATGCAGGTAAGATACAAAGGACCACAGAAATGCTAGGAAACACCTCTTCATCCTGATGATGGCCAGGAAGAGGAGCGCCGTAGACGAAGAGGTGGTAGAAGCAGGCACCCATACGCAGTTTTGAGAATGGGTACGACAGGGGGGTGAAGGGGAGACAAGGGCTGAAACTCGACCCCTAACAAGCGAAGCACGGTGAGTCCACACACAATGCAGAGGTCCTTGGGTTGAACATTGCCCCTCTCCCCTCTCCTCCCCTCAAGGGATGGGAGAGAAGGGTAGAGAGGGAGAAGAGGAAGGGGGGTGAATTGGCCGAGGCATGTACTGGGAGGGGAGGGATTGGAAAGATGGGGTGAGGAGAAAGAGGGATGAAGAGGGAAGGGGTGGAGGGAAGGGAGGGAGAGGAAATCAAGGATAATAATGGGACTGAATCCTATCGTTTCCCATTGATATTGTTGCTTATAATACCGTTACCTACGATAGTGCTAGCTTACAAAGTTACCTTCAATTTGGTTACTCACTGGACTACTAAATACACACGCAGTAATGGATTTAAATTAGATAAATTTAGATTTAGAAAGGACATAGGAAAGTATTGGTTTGGAAATAGGGTAGTTGATGAGTGGAACAGTCTACCTAGTTGGGTTATTGAGGCTGGGACTTTGGGTAGTTTCAAATCTAGGTTGGATAAGTACATGAGTGGGAGGGGTTGGATTTGAGTGGGACTTTCACATCAGAGCTTATTTCTTGGGTGGCATTGAAAATTGGGTTGGGCAAATGTTTTGTTAGTGGGATGAATTGTAAAGGACCTGCCTAGTATGGGCCAGCAGGCCTCCTGCAGTGTTCCTCCTTTCTTATGTTCTTATGTTAAAGTGCTAGACGTACACACTGTACAGATCTAAGGTGCTACAAGTGCGAGGTGCAGATTTTTAGGTGCAGCTCTATTGAGCTACAAATACACACAGCACATTTCTAAGGTGCGACGATCCCAGACCACAGCTTTATGATGCTACAAACACACACAGAGTGCAGCTCTAAGGTGCTACAAACACACACAGAGTGCAGCTCTAAGGTGCTACAAACACACACAGAGTGCAGCTCTAAGGTGCTACAAACACACACAGAGTGCAGCTCTAAGGTGCTACAAACACACACAGAGTGCAGCACTAAGGTGCTACAAACACACACAGAGTGCAGCTCTAAGGTGTTACAAACACACACAGAGTGCAGCTCTAAGGTGTTACAAACACACACAGAGTGCAGCTCTAAGGTGCTACAAACACACACAGAGTGCAGCTCTAAGGTGTTACAAACACACACAGAGTGCAGCTCTAAGGTGTTACAAACACACACAGAGTGCAGCTCTAAGGTGCTACAAACACACACAGAGTGCAGCACTAAGGTGTTACAAACACACACAGAGTGCAGCACTAAGGTGCTACAAACACACACAGAGTGCAGCACTAAGGTGCTACAAACACACACAGAGTGCAGCACTAAGGTGCTACAAACACACACAGAGTGCAGCTCTAAGGTGCTACAAACACACACAGATTGCAGCACTAAGGTGCTACAAACACACACAGAGTGCAGCACTAAGGTACTCCAAACACACAGAGTGCAGCTCTAAGGTGGTACAAACACACACAGAGTGCAGCACTAAGGTGCTACAAACACACACAGAGTGCAGCACTAAGGTGCTACAAATACACACAGAGTGCAGCACTAAGGTGCTACAAACACACACAGATTGCAGCACTAAGGTGCTACAAACACACACAGAGTGCAGCACTAAGGTGCTACAAACACACACAGAGTGCAGCACTAAGGTGCTACAAACACACACAGAGTGCAGCACTAAGGTGCTACAAACACACACAGAGTGTAGCACTAAGGTGCTACAAACACACACAGATTGCAGCACTAAGGTGCTACAAACACACACAGAGTGTAGCACTAAGGTGCTACAAACACACACAGATTGCAGCACTAAGGTGCTACAAACACACACAGATTGCAGCACTAAGGTGCTACAAACACACACAGAGTGCAGCTCTAAGGTGTTACAAACACACACAGAGTGCAGCTCTAAGGTGTTACAAACACACACAGAGTGCAGCACTAAGGTGCTACAAACACACACAGAGTGCAGGACTAAGGTGCTACAAACACACACAGAGTGCAGCACTAAGGTGCTACAAACACACACAGAGTGCAGCTCTAAGGTGCTACAAACACACAGAGTGCAGCACTAAGGTGCTACAAACACAGAGTGCAGCACTAAGGTGCTACAAACACACAGAGTGCAGCTCTAAGGTGCTACAAACACACAGAGTGAAGCTCTAAGGTGCTACAAACACAGAGTGAAGCTCTAAGGTGCTACAAACACACAGAGTGCAGCTCTAAGGTGCTACAAACACACAGAGTGAAGCTCTAAGGTGCTACAAAAACACAGAGTGCAGCTCTAAGGTGCTACAAGCATACAGAGTGCAGCTCTAAGGTGCTACAAGCACACAGAATGCAGCTCTAAGGTGCTACAAACACACAGTGCAGCTCTAAGGTGCTACAAACACACAGTGCAGCTCTAAGGTGCTACAAACACACAGAGTGCAGCTCTAAGGTGCTACAAACACAGAGTGCAGCACTAAGGTACTACAAACACACACAGAGTGCAGCACTAAGGTGCTACAAACACACAGAGTGAAGATCTAAGGTGCTACAAACACACAGAGTGCAGCTCTAAGGTGCTACAAGCATACAGAGTGCAGCTCTAAGGTGCTACAAGCACACAGAGTGCAGCTCTAAGGTGCTACAAACACACAGTGCAGCTCTAAGGTGCTACAAACACAAAGTGCAGCTCTAAGGTGCTACAAACACACAGTGCAGCTCTAAGGTGCTACAAACACACAGTGCAGCTCTAAGGTGCAAAGTCACGCTACGTAGGTCAGTGTATGCTCCTTAAAGGTGAGAGACTATCCAACAGGGGTGGAGACAGAGGCATGGGGGGGAAGGGAGGGATGGGGAGATAGGGGAGAAAGGAGAGGGGAAGGAGATGAGGGAGGGGTGATAAGTTATGAGAGGAGAGGAGAGTATGGAAGGGGGGATGAAAGGGAGAAAAGAGAGGTATAAAAGAGAAGCTGGCAGGAAGAGAGGGAGGGAGGGAGGGAGGGAGGGATGGAGGGAGGGAAGGAGAAAGGGAGGGATGGAGGGAAGGAGAAAGGGAGGAAGGAAAAGAATGAGAGAGAAGGAGGGGAAGGGGAAACTGAGAGAGAAATACTTTGATGGCGGTGAAGGAGGAAGACTGGGAGTCTGAGGGTGGAGGAGAGGTGGGATGGAGGAATACAAACATGGAGTGAACTGATAAATGAAGGATGGAGTGAGAGAGGGAGGGAGGAAGGGATGGAGGGAGGGATGGAGGAAGAGAGATAGAAATGGAGGAAAAGAAGTGAGAGAGATGCTCATCATCTTCACTTCCCCAGGAGTGTACCCAGAATTATGAGGAAATAAGAGAACTGAGAGACAGAGAGACACCAGGCGAGACTGCACTAAAGAATAAAGGGAACTAAGAGACACTAGTGTAATACCAAACCAAGAAAGAGAAGTGAAAAAAATAAAACGAGAAGTAACTAAAGATTATTATATTTAAGGTGGAAATTGTCGAGGTTTTAACACACCAATCTTCCTGCTCCCAGTCCTGGTCTCCCTGCTTCCAGTCTTGGTCTCCCTGCTTCCAGTGTTGGTCTCCCTGCTTCCAGTCCTGGTCTTCTTGCTCCCAGTCTTGGTCTACCTGCTCCCAATGTTGGTCTCCCTGCTCCCAGTCTTGGTCTCCCTGCTTCCAGTGTTGGTCTCCCTGCTTCCAGTCCTGGTCTTCCTGCTCCCAGTCTTGGTCTACCTGCTCCCAGTGTTGGTCTCCCTGCATCCAGTCTTGGTCTTCCTGCTCCCAGTCTTGGTCTCCCTGCTCCCAGTGTTGGTCTACCTGCTTCCAGTCTTGGTCTTCCTGCTCCCAGTCTTGGTCTCCCTGCTCTCAGTGTTGGTCTACCTGCTTCCAGTCCTGGTCTTCCTGCTCCCAGTCTTGGTCTCCCTACTCCCAGTCTTGGTCTTCCTGCTCCCAGTCCTGTTCTCCCTGCTCCCAGTCTTGGTCTTCCTGCTCCCAGTTCTCGTCTCCCTGCTCCCAGTCTTGGTCTTCCTGCTCCCAGTCCTGGTCTCCCTGCTCCCAGTCTTGGTCTTCCTGCTCCCAGTCCTGGTCTCCCTGCTCCCAGTCTTGGTCTTCCTGCTCCCTGTCTTGGTCTCCCTGCTCCCAGTCCTGGTCTTCCTGCTCCCAGTCTTGGTCTCCCTGCTCCCAGTCTGGGTCTTCCTGCTCCTAGTCTTGGTCTCCCTGCTCCCAGTCTTGGTCTCCCTGCTCCCAGTCTTCGTCTCCCTGCTCCCAGTCTTGGTCTACTTGCTCCCAGTCTTGGTCTCCCTGCTCCCTGTCTTGGTCCACCTGCTCCCAGTCTTGGTCTACCTGCTCCCAGTCTTGGTCTACCTGCTCCTAGTCTTGGTCTCCCTGCTCCCAGTCTTGGTCTCCCTGCTCCCAGTCTTCGTCTTCCTGCTCCCAGTCTTGGTCTACCTGCTACCAGTCTTGGTCTACCTGCTCACAGTCCTGGTCTCCCTGCTCCCAGTCCTGGTCTCCCTGCTCCGAGTCTTGGTCTTCCTGCTCCCAGTCTTGGTCTACCTGCTCCCAGTCCTGGTCTTCCTGCTCCCAGTCTTGGTCTCCCTGCTCCCAGTCTTGGACTGCCTGCTCCCAGTCTTGGTCTACCTGCTCCCAGTCCTGGTCTACCTGCTCCCAGTCCTGGTCTCCCTGCTCCCAGTCTTGGTCTACCTGCTCCCAGTCTTGGTTTACCTGCTACCAGTCTTGGTCTACCTGCTCCCAGTCTTGGTCTACCTGCTCCCAGTCTTGGTCTACTTGCTCCCAGTCTTGGTCTCCCTGCTCCCAGTCTTGGTCTACTTGCTCCCAGTCTTGGTCTACCTGCTCCTAGTCTTGGTCTACCTGCTCCCAGTCTTGGTCTACATGCTCCCAGTCTTGGTCTACCTGCTTCCAGTCTTGGTCTACCTGCTCCCAGTCCTGATCTACCTGCTCCCAGTCCTGGTCTACCTGCTCCCAGTCCTGGTCTACCTGCTCCCAGTCCTGGTCTTCCTGCTCCCAGTCTTGGTCTCCCTGCTCCCAGTCCTGGTCTACCTGCTCCCAGTCATGGTCTCCCTGCTCCCAGTCTTGGTCTTCCTGCTCCCAGTCCTGGTCTACCTGCTCCCAGTCTTGGTCTTCCGACTCCCAGTCTTGGTCTTCCTGCTCCCAGTCCTGGTCTACCTGCTCCCAGTCCTCTTCTACCTGCTTCCAGTCTTGGTCTACCTGCTCCCAGTCCTGCTCTACCTGCTCCCAGTCTTGGTCTCCCTGCTCCCAGGCCTGGTCTCCCTGCTCCCAGTCTTGGTCTCCCTACTCCCAGTCTTGGTCTCCCTACTCCCAGTCTTGGTCTCCCTGCTCCCAGTCTTGGTCTACCTGCTCCCAGTCCTGGTCTTCCTGCTCCAAGTCTTGGTCTCCCTGCTCCCAGTCTTTGTCTTGCTGCTCCCAGTCCTGGTATTCCTTCTCCCAGTCTTGGTCTCCCTTCTCCCAGTCTTGGTCTCCCTGCTCCCAGTCTTGGTCTGCCTGCTCTCAGTCTTGGTCTCCCTGCTCCCAGTCTTGGTCTACCTAGCCCCAGTCTTAGTCTACCTGCTCCCAGTCTTGGTCTACCTGCTCCCAGTCTTGGTCTCCCTGCTCCCAGTCTTGGTCTACCTGTTCCCAGTCTTGGTCTTCCTGCTCCCAGTCCTGGTCTTCCTGCTCCCAGTCTTGGTCTACCTGCTCCCAGTCATGGTCTTCCTGCTCCCAGTCCTGGTCTTCCTGCTCCCAGTCTTGGTCTCCCTGCTCCCAGTCTTGGTCTCCCTGCTCCCAGTCTTGGTCTACCTGCTCCCAGTCTTGGTCTACCTGCTCCCAGTCCTGGTCACCCTGCTCACAGTCCTGGTCTCCCTGCTCCCAGTCCTGGTCTCCCTGTTCCCAGTCTTGGTCTCCCTACTCTCAGTCTTGGTCTCCCTACTCCCACTCTTGGTCTCCCTGCTCCCAGTCTTGGTCTCCCTGCTCCCAGTCTTGGTCTACCTGCTCCCAGTCCTGGTCTTCCTGCTCCCAGTATTGGTCTTCCTGCTCCCAGTCCTGGTCTTCCTGCTCCCAGTCTTGGTATCCCTGCTCCCAGTCTTGGTCTCCCTGCTCCCAGTCTTGGTCTACCTGCTCCCAGTCTTGGTCTACCTGCTCCCAGTCCTGGTCTTCCTGCTCCCAGTCTTGGTCTCCCTGCTCCCAGTCTTGGTCTACCTGCTCCCAGTCCTGGTCGTCCTGCTCCCAGTCTTGGTCTACCTGCTCCCAGTCCTGGTCTCCCTGCTCCCAGTCCTGGTCTTCCTGCTCCCAGTCCTGGTCTCCCTGCTCCCAGTCCTGGTGTCCCTGCTCCCAGTCTTGGTCTCCCTGCTCCCAGTTCAGGTTTCCCTGCTCCCATTTCAGATTTCCCTACTCCCAGTCCTGGTCCCCCTGCTCCCAATCTTGGTCTACCTGCTCACTGTCTTGGTCTCCCTGCTCCCAATCTTGATCTACCTGCTCCCAGTCCTGGTCTCCCAGCTCCCAGTCTTGGTCTCTCTACTCCCAGTCTTGGTCTCCCTACTCCCAGTCTTGGTCTCCCTGCTCCCAGTCTTGGTCTACCTGCTCCCAGTCCTGGTCTTCCTGCTCCCAGTCTTGGTCTCCCTGCTCCAAGTCTTGATCTTCCTGCTCCCAGTCCTGGTCTTCCTGCTCCCAGTCCTGGTTTTCCTGCTCCCAGACTTGATCTCCCTGCTCCCAGTCTTGGTCTCCCTGCTCCCAGTCTTGGTCTACCTGTTCCCAGTCTTGGTCTACCTGCTGCCAGTCCTGGTCTCCCTGCTCCCAGTCCTGGTCTTCCTGCTCGCTGTCCTGGTGTCCCTGCTCCCAGTCTTGGTCTCCCTGCTCCCAGTTCAAGTTTCCCTGCTCCCAGTTCTGGTCTCCCTGCTCCCAGTCTTGGTCTTCCTGCTCCCAGTCTTGGTCTACCTGCTCCCAGTCCTGGTCTCCCTGCTCCCAGTCTTAGTCTACCTGCTCCCAGTCCTGGTCCCCCTGCTCCCAGTCTTGGCCTTCCTGCTACCAGTCTTGGTCTCCCTGCTCCCAGTCTTGGTCTACCTGCTCCCAGTCCTGGTCTCCCTGCTCCCACTCTTGGTCTCCCTACTCCCAGTCTTGGTCTACCTGCTCCCAATCTTGGTCTTCCTGCTCCCAGTCTTGGTCTCCCTGCTCCCAATCTTGGTCTTCCTGCTCCCAGTCTTGGTCTCCCTGCTCCCAGTCTTGGTCTACCTGCTCTCAGTCTTGGTCTCCCTACTCCCAGTCTTGGTCTACCTGCTCCCAATCTTGGTCTTCCTGCTCCCAGTCTTGGTCTCCCTGCTCCCAGTCTTGGTCTCCCTGCTCCCAGTCTTGGTCTACCTGCTCCCAGTCTTGGTCTCCCTGTTCCTAAACCTGGTCTCCCTGTTCTCAAACCTGGTGTTTCTGTTCCCAAACCTGGTCTTCCTGTTTACAAACCTGCTCTCCCTGTTCTCGAACCTGGTCTCCCTGCTTTCAGTCCTGGTCTCCCTGTTCTAAAACCTGGTCTCCCTGTTCCCAATCCTGGTCTCCCTGCTCCCAAACCTGGTCTCCCTGTTCCCAAACCTGGTCTCCCTGCTCCCAGTCCTGGTCTCCCTGTTTCCAAACCTGGTCTCCCTGTTCCCAAACCTGGTCTCCCTGTTCCCAAACCTGGTCTCTCTGCTCCCAGTCCTGGTCTCCCAGTTCCCAAACCTGGTCTCCCTGTTCCCAAACCTGGTCTCCCTGCTCCCAAACCTGGTCTCCCTGCTCCCAAACCTGGTCTCCCTGCCCCCAGTCCTGGTCTCCCTGCTCCCAAACCTGGACTCCTTGCTCCCAAACCTGGTCTCCCTGCTCCCAAACCTCGTCTCCCTTCTCCAAGTCCTGGTCTCCCTGTTCCCAAACCTGGACTCCCTGCTCCCAAACCTGGTTTCCCTGCTCCTAAACCTGGTCTCCTTGCTCCCAAACATAAGAACATAAGAACATAAGAAAGGAGGAACACTGCAGCAGGCCTGTTGGC
Organism: Cherax quadricarinatus; assembly: GCF_038502225.1. Taxonomy (NCBI): domain Eukaryota; kingdom Metazoa; phylum Arthropoda; class Malacostraca; order Decapoda; family Parastacidae; genus Cherax; species Cherax quadricarinatus. Next base: position 12,301,844 of record NC_091351.1, read on the forward strand.
CCATACTAGGCAGGTCCTTTACAGTTCATCCCAACCTGGTCTCCCTGCTCCCAGTCCTGGTCTCCGTGCTCCCAGTACTGGTCTGTCTGCTCCCAGTCCTGGTCTCCCTGCTTCCAAACCTGGTCTCCTTGCTCCCAGTACTGGTTTCCCTGCTCCCAGTCCTGGTCTCCCTGCTCCCAGTCCTGGTCTTGTTGCTCCTAGTCCTGATCTCCCTGCTCCCGATATTGGTGTTCCTGCTTCCGATCCCATCTATGAAGTGTCTTCACTTTTCCGATCCCCCTCATGTGTGGCTCCAGCCTTTCCAGACACCCTCGTGTAGGACTTCAGCTCCTCCAGACACCCTCATGTAGGACTCCAGCCCCTAGAGACACCCTCGTGTAGGGCTCCAGACACCCTCGTATAAAGCTCCAACCCACCCAGACACTCGTGTAGGGCTCCGGCCCCTCCAGACACTCTCGTGTAAGGCTCCAACCCCTCCAGACACCCTTGTGTAAGGCTCCAGCTCACGCAGACACTCTCGTGTAGGGCTCCAGTCCCTCCAGCTCCCCTTCGTGTGGGGGTCCTCCGCCCCCTCCTTCAGAATACTATTATTATTGTTAACTTGTGGAGCAGACTACCAGGACTGAAGCAGTGATCATCCTGGCACGCAAGGAGCTCAGTGTTGTCTCAGGAGGCACTTCCTGCTGTGGAGGAGGAAGGGAAGGAAGAGTAACAACAGGAAGAGGCGGAAGGAAAGAGGAAGAGAAGAAGAGGAAAATAAGAAAGAGGAAGAGGAATAAGAGGAGGAGGAGGAAGATAAGCAGGAGGAAATACAAGGAAAAGAGAGAGAATAAATGACCTAGCCGTCTATACCATAAATAAGGAGTAACTCCAGTCTAAATGCCTCTAGCGAAGGAACAGGAGAAGAGTATGAGAGGAAGAAGAGAGAAGTAAGATGAGGAGAGGAATAATAAGAAGATTATTTCGGGGCATTATTTTTATTTGGAATTATTTGCCTAACTCCATGAATCTTTAACTTAAAATTTTCATCTATTGAAAGAAGTAACAGTCGTAGAGCTTAAGCTTACTGTTGAAGTGTCTGAAGACGGCTTAGGTCAGCACCAGATTAACAAGACTGCTTTTATCTATTTTTTTTAATTGTCCAATTCCGCCAGAAAATTTTGCATAACACGATTGCAAATAAATTATAGAACGTGAGTTTTGGGGCTCACTTGCCATGGGTGTAAACCTCACCCGTTCCGTGGTTTAATTTTAATGAGATATTCTTTTGGCGATGCTGTAAACCAAAAGTCGTATGGGATGGTCATGGGTTCACCACTCAGGGTAGTTGTGGGAACACCCGTAAATGAGGCACCTGAAGGAGGCGGAGCTGAAGCCACACTACACTACGCATCTGGTGTAGCATGGCGGAATGAGACACATTGACAACATACCGATAACTTAAGTAAGACACGTATTTATCAACTGGTCGGTATTGTATACTCTCAGTAATATGGCTGAGATATGTTGATGACGCATAATACTAAGTAACTTGAAGTTAGAAGGCTAGTGACTGGCGACAACTTGAAGGAAATGAATAAGAATGCCTTTATTTAGAGCACCTTCATCGAAGACGTTTCGGTCCTTGAACCCCGATGTATTTAAAGTAAACAAAGTTCAAGGACTGAAGCACTCTCAATAAAGGTGTGCTAAGCAAGTTCATTATTTCCCTCGCGAAGGACCTTCATAACATCACCTACGTGGAAACCTCCAGTAAGATCACAATGGAAACTTAATGGTCGCCTACCTTTCCTGGACAAACATTTTCTACAAGAAATACGTCAACAAGATGGAATTTAAGGCCTACAGGAAGCAGCTAGCAAGGAAGACCTGCACTTCTTCTCACACCACAACTCAGTAAATTTATTTTTTTTAGGGAACTCTGGATCTCCAGTCTGCCATAGTTACAAGAGGAGTGCAAATATAAATTATTTTTCTTCCCAACAACGATATCTCTGATCACTTTATTAACGACTCAATTCCTAAAAGCTGAACCAAAATAAGCAACTTAACTCTGAACGGACGAAAAATCAACATATATAACACTTGGGTAACTTTATTATCGAAAAGCTTCTCCTGCGAGGCAGGCTTTCTCAGTCGAACACAGACGAACATAAACCTGGAGACAACTTACATAATTTAGACGCGATAAGTACAGCACTGATAGCAGATCGCTAGTTTCTCAGCTTATTAATGATCTGGTATTTACGAGGAACATACAACCCAGGTTAACCAACGCTTGTGTATACTATTATATGTGTGATGTGTGAAAGGAATAATAGTACGTAATGGACGGGCTGCTATTGTAACGAGCCAAGAACAGTTCGTAACGCAACAATCTCAACCTAGTTTCTTCTTCTGGAAGCCGTTGTGTGTGTGTGTGTGTGTGTGTGTGTGTGTGTGTGTGTGTGTGTGTGTGTGTGTGTGTGTGTGTGTGTGTGTGTGTGTGTGTGTGTGTGTGTGTGTGTGTGTGTGTGTGTGTGTGTGTGTGTGTGTGTGTGTGTGTGTGTGTGTGTGTATGTGTGTGTGTGCGCGCCCGTGCGTGCCCAGCTTTATATCCTGGGACCAACATTTTCTTAATTCTGACCTTACGGTGTTTTTGAAAAAGAACCTGGCACCCATTTCTGCCTACGTTCTTGATTTCTTAGTCAATCTCATATATATATATATATATATATATATATATATATATATATATATATATATATATATATATATATATATATATATATATATATATATATATCCTGCTGAATCACGAAGCAAAATGCCACAGCAGAATGACTCTCTCCTTGCTCAATTTAACTGTCATAGTGAAGCATAAGAATAGACGCACCTTCATCATGCTTACCCTGGCGGCCACCAATTTACGTCTGAATGACCTCAACCTCACTCTTAAGGACCACAATAAGACTTTCCACCGTCCTGAGGACCTGCTGCGTCTTTCAGACCCTACTCGACGAAACGACTCCTTTCTAGAGTGTCATGTACATCTCTGTCATGCACATAAGTACATCTCTGTCATGAACATAAGTACATCTCTTTTCACCCTTCCAGACGAAGGCATTATCACTGGAAAATCCCACCTACTAGCAATAATACCTTCGTCTGCTGCACCTCGTCTGACTCTAGTACACCAGTACCAGTCTTCCTGCCTGTGCTTTAACATTGTTCAAAACTACGGTGCCCATCACCTGCTCCTAGGCTGAGGGACTGATTACTCATCTTCCACTGTCTGATGTATATATTTCTACAGTCTTCGTATCATGTCCATGTATTGTATTCATTAAGCCACTGGATGACGAAACGTCTGCAAAGATACCCAGATGTTTCACATGCGTCTAATTCATCATTTTGTAGATATTGAATACCGCTGATATACAACTCTAAAGCAGTCGTAGCTGCTGAACCTTTAATGAAATATTTGGTGATATCCTCACTGACTTACTGGAGTCTCCCAGCTCAGGCTGACACATTTCAGCACTATGCGACCCAACTTATGTGATGGAATATGATAGGGGAAACACGGCTAGCTTTTGTTCCCACATTGTAACTGTCACATATAACAGTACAGCAGCACACTGCTGATAAATGCACATTTACTGAATACTAAATCCACTTTCTTCTTTTCCCTTCTCTCATTCTCTCTTCTTTCTACTCTCTTCCCCTCTTCTTTCTACTCTCTTCCCTCTCCCCTCCATTCTTCAGCCCTTCCTTCTCCTTGTTTCTTCCGTACTCACTACCCTGTGATTCACCCATGGCAAATGAAGGAAGAAGAGGGAAGAGAGGTGGAAGAAGGTAGAGGAAGAAGAAAGGGAGAAGAGATGAGGAAATGAGAAATGGGAGAGGGAAGAAGGGAGGAGAGAAAAGAAAGAGTCGAAAAGCTAGATTAAAGGGAAAATAGGAGATATGAAGGAATAGAGATAGAAGAGAGGAGATGAGAGAATGATGAAGGGGAGATGGGAGGAAGGAGAGAGGAGCGAAAATGGGAGAAAGGAGAGGGGAGAGGAGAGAGGGGAGAGAGAGGGGACAAACAAGCCGCCGTCGTAATCAATAGATTTGTCTCTCGACAATGTATTTGGCGCCCCTTAGTGCCACACCCTTAGTACCACCCCTTTAGTGCCACAACTTTAGTGTAACCCCTTAGTGCCATTTATTGCCACCCCTTTAGTATCACCCTCTTATTGCCGCCCCCTAAGTGCCAACCACTTAATGCCACACCCTTAGTGCCAACCCTTTAGTGCCAGACCCTTAGTGCCAACTCCTTAGTGCCACACCCTTAGTGCCGACCCGTTAGTACCACATCCTTAGTGCCACACCCTTAGTGCCACACTTAGCGAGGCACTACACACTAAGGGGTAAGACTTTATTACGTTAACACAGCAGGAGGAAGATTATAACCTGTAAAAGATTTTCCCCCACACTTTACAAGATTCTCCCCCACACTTTACAAGATTCTCCCCACACTTAACAAGATTTTCCCCCACACTTTACAAGATTCTCCCCCACACTTTACAAGATTCTCCCCACACTTAACAAGATTTTCCCCCACACTTTACAAGATTCTCCCCCACACTTTACAAGATTCTCCCCACACTTAACAAGATTCTCCCCCACACTTTACAAGATTCTCCCCACACTTAACAAGATTCTCCCCCACACTGTACAAGATTCTCCCCACACTTAACAAGATTCTCCCCCACACTTTACAAGATTCTCCCCCACACTTTACAAGATTCTCCCCACACTTAACAAGATTCTCCCCCACACTTTACAAGATTCTCCCCCACACTTTACAAGATTCTCCCCACACTTAACAAGATTTTCCCCCACACTTTACAAGATTCTCCCCACACTTAACAAGATTCTCCCCCCACTTTACAAGATTCTCCCCCACACTTTACAAGATTCTCCCCCACACTTAACAAGATTCTCCCCCACACTTTACAAGATTCTCCCCCACACTTAACAAGATTTTCCCCCACACTTTACAAGATTCTCCCCCACACTTTACAAGATTCTCCCCCACACTTAACAAGATTCTCCCCCACACTTTACAAGATTCTCCCCCACACTTAACAAGATTCTCCCCCACACTTTACAAGATTCTCACCCACACTTTACAAGATTCTCCTCCACACTTAACAAGATTCTCCCCCACACTTTACAAGATTCTCCCCACACTTTACAAGATTCTCCCCACACTTTACAAGATTCTCCCCACACTTTACAAGATTTTCCCCACACTCTACAAGATTCTCCCCACACTTTATAAGATTCTCCCCACACTTCACAATATTTTTCCTGCGTTCTGGGAGTAACGGGAATAACCATTCTGACCTACACTAATGACACTGTTAATTTCCCGGTCACCAGCATTTCGTTTCTTCGGACCATAAGCTAATGTGAGAAACTAAAAGGGTATTAAATACCCTGGATGGCCACTCCACTGGCCCTCGACGCCCTCTTGAATAACCCTGTGATTTCAGACTTATTAGACACCCTGTAGGCTGATAAATTACACATGTGCAACGCAGGTATTTTTAGTGAGGATAAAGATACTAGGTGTTGCACGTGTGTCTAATTTATCAACGTGTCGGTTCTCTGAACCGTTTGTCTACACTTTGTAGGTTAGAATCTAAGAGGTAAGGTAGGTTATTAGTCCGTCTGGAAGGTCACATCACCCGCTTAGCTAGTTTGATGGGAGTTTTGTGAAGTGGTTAGTAAGGTCGACCACACTGTAGTTAGCAAGGTCAACCACACCGTAATTAGTAAGGTCGACCACACTGTAGTTAGTAAGGTCGACCACACTGTAGTTAGTAAGGTCGACCACACTGTAGTTAGTAAGGTCGACCACACTGTAGTTAGTAAGGTCGACCACACTGTAGTTAGTAAGGTCGACCACACTGTAGTTAGTAAGGTCGACCACACTGTAGTTAGTAAGGTCAACCACACTGTAGTTAGAAAGGTCAACCACACTGCAGTTAGTAAGGTCGACCACACTGTAGTTAGTAAGGTCGACCACACTGTACTTAGTAAAGTCGACCACACTGTAGTTAGTAAGGTCAACCACACTGTAGTTAGAAAGGTCAACCACACTGCAGTTAGTAAGGTCGACCACACTGTAGTTAGTAAGGTCGACAACACTGTAGTTAGTAAGGTCGACCACACTGTAGTTAGTAAGGTCGACCACACTGTAGTTAGTAAGGTCGACCACACTGTAGTTAGTAAGGTCGACCACACTGTAGTTAGTAAGGTCAACCACACTGTAATTAGTAAGGTCAACCACACTTTAATTAGTAAGGTCGACCACACTGTAATTAGTAAGTTCGACCACACTTTAGTTAGTAAGGTCAACCACACTGTAGTTAGTAAGGTCGACCACACTTTAGTTAGTAAGGTCAACCACACTGTAGTTAGTAAGGTCGACCACACTGTAGTTAGTAAGGTCGATCACACTGTAATTAGTAAGGTCAACCACACTTTAATTAGTAAGGTCAACCACACTTTAATTAGTAAGGTCGACCACACTGTAGTTAGAAGTGAAGCCAGACAAACTCCTAATTGTTACCTGATATACGTTACTGAACGTTACCTGATATACGTTACTGAACGTCACCTGATGTACGTTACTGAACGTCACCTGATGTACGTTACTGAACGTCACCTGATGTACGTTACTGAACGTCACCTGATGTACGTTACTGAACGTCACCTGATGTACGTTACTGAACGTCACTTGATGTACGTTACGTTACCTGATGAACGTTACTGAACGTTACCTGATGTACGTTACTGAACGTCACCTGATGTACGTTACTGAACGTCACCTGATGTACGTTACTGAACGTCACCTGATGTACGTTACTGAACGTCACCTGATGTATGTTACTGAACGTTACCTGATGCACGTTACTGAACGTCACCAGATGTACGTTACTGAACGTTATATTATGTACGTTACTGAACGTTACCTGACGCACGTTACTAAACGTTGCCTGACGCACGTTACTGAACGTTACCTGATGCGCGTTACTGAACGTTACCTGATGCACGTTACTGAACGTTACCTGATGCACGTTATTGAACGTTACACTATGTACGTTATTGAACGTTACCTGATGTACGTTACTGAACATTACATTATGTACGTTACTGAACGTCACCTGATGTACGTTACTGAACGTTACCTGGTGCACGTTACTGAACGTACAGTACACATGAAGCCACAATAAAGGATGACACTAGAGGTTACATTTACTGACCAGACTGACCAGTTACCTCAATAAACTCTCGTAGTCTCCCAAAAAAAACATGTACAACACACAATAACATGGAATAAAAGTGATAATCAACAACAAAGAACACAAACAATCAAACAAATAAATACCATTATGGCAAGTTGAGTTAGCCAGAAGTAATTAAAACCTCCATTAAGGTATTATTGTCAAGCAAGGAAAAATTGTAGAAAAATATTTGATTTACCATTTACGGTCAAGGTTACGAGAGTATAAGAAAATAATCATCAATTACCTTACAATGTAACCAAAGAATCAGACAAGACTTGTCAGGTGGGAGACGGTAGGTGGAGGTCAGTGGGTTAACTTGGTTTAAAACCTGTCGACAGCACGAAGGTGACTGAGGCTGCGTGTAACCTGTTCACTACCAGTCACTAATGCTACTTACCCTTTAATTATTATAATTCCTAAAGTAGCTATCAAAGCGAACTCTTAATATGTTAAGAGACATATATATATATATATATATATATATATATATATATATATATATATATATATATATATATATATATATATATATATATATATATATATATATATATATATATATATGTATATATATATATATATATATTATATATTATATATATATATATATATATATATATATATATATATATATATATATATATATATACATATATATATATATATATATATATACTATATTATATATATAAGAACATAAGAACGAAGGAACACTGCAGCAGGCCTACTGGCCCATGCGAGGCAGGTCCAAGTCTCCTACCGGCTTAAGCCAATGCACCCAACCTAGTCAGGTCAGGTCACATTGACTTAAGGGAGGAACACGGCAACCATCCTGGTAGCACAAGCTATCAGGTCCAACTCACACCCACCCACATCCACTCATGTATTTATCCAACCTATTTTTTAAAGCTACACAACGTTCTGGCCTCTATAACTGTACTTGGGAGTTTGTTCCACTCATCCACAACTCTATTACCAAACCAGTACTTTCCTATATCCTTCCTGAATCTGAATTTTTCTAACTTAAAACCATTGCTGCGAGTCCTGTCTAGGCTAGATATTTTCAGCACACTATTTACATCCCCTTTATTTATTCCTGTCTTCCATTTATACACCTCAATCATATCCCCCCTAATTCTACGTCTTTCTAGAGAGTGAAGATTCAAGGCCCTTAGTCTATCCTCATAGGGAAGGTTTCTGATACATGGGATCAACTTTGTCATCCTCCTTTGTACATTTTCCAGAGCATTTATATCCATTCTGTAATACGGTGACCAAAACTGTGCAGCATAATCTAAATGAGGCCTAACCAAGGATGTATAGAGTTGAAGAACAACCTGAGGACTCCTATTATTTATGTTTCTTGATATGAAGCCAAGGATTCTATTAGCTTTATTGCGAACACTTATGCACTGTTGTCTTGGTTTCAGATTACTGCTAACCAGTACTCCTAAATCTTTTTCGCAATCCGTAATATTAAGATCTGCATTATTTAGTTTATATGTGGCATGGTTATTGTCCTGTCCAACATTTAGAACTTTGCATTTGTCTATATTAAACTGCATCTGCCACTTCTCCGACCACTGCATCAGTCTACTCAAATCTTCCTGGAGTGCTCTAATGTCCTCGTCAGAATGAATTCGACGGCCTATTTTGGTGTCATCGGCAAACTTGCTGATGTCGCTCTTTATGCCCTCATCTATGTCGTTTATGTAGATTGTGAACAGCAGGGGGCCCAACACTGACCCCTGTGGAACACCGCTCGTGACGCTTCCCCACTCTGATTTCTCCCCATTTATGCAAACTCTCTGCTGCCTATTTGTCAACCATGCCTCTCTCCAGGAAAAAATTTCTCCTCCTATTCCATGTGCCTTAATTTTCCTCAGTAGTCTCTGATGTGGGACCCTGTCAAAAGCCTTACTGAAGTCCATGTACACAATATCATATTCATTACCATGATCTACCTCCTCAAATACCTTAGTGAAAAAAGTTAACAAATTCGTAAGGCAGGAACGCCCCTTTGTAAAACCATGCTGAGATTCGTTGATTAATTTATGCTTTTCAAGGTGGCTACGAATTGCCTCGGCAATTATTGATTCCATAAATTTTCCCACTATGGAGGTTAGGCTTATTGGTCTATAGTTTGAAGCTAAGGACCTGTCACCTGCTTTGAAAATAGGTATCACATTTGCCATTTTCCACTTATCTGGCACCATGCCAGTTTGTAGTGATATGTTGAAAAGATTAGCCAAAGGTTTGCTAAGCTCCTCTTTACATTCCTTTAGAACCCTTGCATACAGTTCATCAGGGCCTGGGGATTTGTTAGGTTTTAATTTATCTATTTGCCTAAGGACCATGTCACTTGTGACCCTAATCGTGCACAGTTTATTATCGTCCTGTTCCACATAATTTATCATTTCTGGAATATCGCTGGTATCCTCCTGTGTAAAAACTGAGAGGAAGTATGTGTTAAAACTTCTACACATTTCCTTATCACTGTCAGTGAGATGACCCGAGGAACTTTTGAGTGGGCCTATCTTGTCCCTGATCTTACTTCTGTATACCTGAAAGAATCCTGTTGGGTTAGTCTTCGAATCTCTTGCAACTTTAACCTCATAATCTCTTTTTGCTTTTCTAATTCCTTTTTTTATTTCTCTCTTTAACTGAATATATCGATTTCTTAATTGCCCCTCTCCTCTTTTGATTTGCCTATATATGCCTCTCTTTTGACCAATTAGATATTTTAATCTATTGTTCATCCATTTAGGATCATTTTTGTTTGATCTGATTTCCCTATTTGGAACATAATTTGACTGAGCAGCTAGAACTATGCCCTGGAAAGCGTCATATCGGCATCCATCACCACCTACCTGACCCTTAGTCAGGTCATTCCAGTTCAGCCCACCTAAGTAATTTTTCAGTCCTATGAAATCAGCCAAGCGGAAGTCAGGGACAGAGACTTGATTGCCATTATTAGGGGAATTCCATGATATATTAAAACTGAGTGATTTGTGATCACTTTCCCCAAGCTCATCATTAACCTCAAGATTATTAATTAGTGTTTCCCTACTGGCAAGAACCAAGTCAAGGAGGTTATTTCCCCTAGTTGGCTCTGTCACAAACTGTTTTAAAAAATAATCCTGGATCGTATCAAGAAAGTCACCTGACTAAATTTCCTGTCAAATTGCTCCAGTCAATCTGTCTATAGTTGAAATCTCCCATTAGCACAACATTTTCGTTTGTAGATGCCTTTCGAATTTCGTCCCATAGAAGTTTACTGCACTCCCTATCAAGATTTGGGGCCCTGTAAATCACACCCAAAACTAGTTTTTCTCGGCCCTCGAGAAGCTGTAACCAAACAGATTCAGTGGCTGACGCTTCTAATTTTATATCTTGTCTAACACAACAATTTAAATTGTCTCTGACATACATCGCTACTCCACCACCTTTCCTGTTGACCCTGTCAGTGTGGAATAATTTATAGCCTTGTATGTGACATTCAGAGGGCATCTCTCTATCCTTCAGATTGAGCCAGGTCTCTGTTATAGCAATAATATCTATGTTTCCTGCACTTGCAATTAATCTTAGCTCATCTATCTTATTTCTTACACTCCTGCTATTAGTATAGTAAACCTTAAGGGAGCTAGTCCCTTGCTGCCCTCTGCTGTCCCCCTTTGTTTGCTGACCTGATCTATTGTTTTTATTTATAACTTCATGCTGAATGCATATATATATATATATATATATATATATATATATATATATATATATATATATATATATATATATATATATATATATATATATATATATATATATATATATATATATATATATACTCACTAAAAAGAATATTTTAATTCGTGAAAATAGGGCTAAAAATAAACTCTGAGCTGAGAGAAAAAATCTCTTTCTCTGTGTTTATAACCTCATGACCCAAGTTCACTCACTTACAGAGTCAGAAATAAACAAGATAACAAGAGAAGAAAGAAGCAGAAATAATTCTCGGTCCATGAGATGTCCATCTGGAGGTACGAACACCGGATCACAGGTGGTGATGACGGACACCGGATCACAGGTGGTGATGACCACCACCCGATGAACTAACCATCTGTTCATGAGAACAGATCCTCCATGAAAAGCTTCTGATGATGTGGTCTCGGAGAGACCAGAGAAAGCAAGACCTGAAATCAGGTCTGGACAGTTTTACCCAGAGCATCAAGGGACATCACGAGGGTTGATAATCAGTCCTACAAAATAACTGAGATCCGCTCACAGTGTATATATTGTGTATATTAAAGGTGAAACACTCGCCTCCACTCATCACCGCGACTGTTTTATGAAAACGTTATGGCGACAGTGTCTTTTTCAGTTATAACCGAACCGAAGACTTCGGTGGTATGTATGTATCAGTCTCCCCTAAGACTGTTTACATCTGGATAATATTCACCGGCCCTTCATAGGACTAAATCTGATTGAATCCAGTTCCACATTCCCGTGAATCCTATAATAATAATAATAATAATAATAATAATAATAATAATAATAATAATAATAATAATAATAATAATAATAATAATAATAATAATAATAATAATAATAATTTTTTTACCAGTTTTTAATATTAGAAGTCAAGATTTAATATTTCCTATACTTTTCCCTGTGTACACATATGCTATGTATGATAATTTATGTAACTGTATTATGTGTACCTCTACCTGAATAAACTTCTACGTGTGTTTATATAATTTTGAACTTGACTGTATAATACACAGTCCATGTATAATACACTGTCCATGTATAATACACTGTCCATGTATAATACACTGTCCATGTATAATACACTGTCCATGTATAATACACTGTCCATGTATAATACACTGTCCATGTATAATACACTGTCCATGTATAATATTCTGTCCATGTATAATACACTGTTCATGTATAATATTCTGTCCATGTATAATACACTGTCCATGTATAATACACTGTCCATGTATAATACACTGTCCATGTATAATACTCTGTCCATGTATAATACACTGTCCATGTATAATACTCTGTCCATGTATAATACACTGTCCATGTATAATACACTGTCCATGTATAATACACTGTCCATGTATAATACACTGTCCATGTATAATACACTGTCCATGTATAATACACTGTCCATGTATAATACACTGTCCATGTATAATACACTGTCCATGTATAATACACTGTCCATGTATAATACTCTGTCCATGTATAATACACTGTCCATGTATAATACTCTGTCCATGTATAATACAATGTCCATGTACAATACTCTGTCCATGTATAATACACTGTCCATGTATAATACACTGTCCATGTATAATACACTGTCCATGTATAATACTCTGTCCATGTATAATACACTGTCCATGTATAATACACTGTCCATGTATAATACACTGTCCATGTATAATACACTGTCCATGTATAATACACTGTCCATGTATAATACACTGTCCATGTATAATACACTGTCCATGTATAATACACTGTCCATGTATAATACACTGTCCATGTATAATACACTGTCCATGTATAATACACTGTCCATGTATAATACACTGTCCATGTATAATACACTGTCCATGTATAATACACTGTCCATGTATAATACACTGTCCATGTATAATACACTGTCCATGTATAATACACTGTCCATGTATAATACACTGTCCATGTATAATACACTGTCCATGTATAATACACTGTCCATGTATAATACACTGTCCATGTATAATACACTGTCCATGTATAATACACTGTCCATGTATAATACACTGTCCATGTATACGTTTGCATGTGATAACTGAAATGTATTTAAGAGTTTAAGTTTTTCTGTAAGAAAGAAGACTAAACAACATTGTTTACTGCTACTACTACTACTACTACTAGTAGTAGTAGTAGTAGTAGTAGTAGTCGTAGTAGTAGTAGTAGTAGCAGTAGTAACAACGTTACATTAGTGGAATACTTCAGGTTAATGGTATACAATATCCACAAGTTGATGAACAAGACACGTACAACACCTAAGTATTTATATGAAGAAACGTTTCGCCTACGTAGCAGTCCGTTTCAGTTTAATACAAACGTGACTTTTATACTCGACAGTGGAAGAAATGCAGAGGTTATTTTAATGTGATCAGTCCCTTAACCTTAGACAGAAGGTGATTAGTCCCTTAGCCTTGACAGAAGGTGATTAGTCCCTTAGCCTTGATATAAGGTAATCAGTCCCTTAGCCTTGATAGAAGGTTATTGATCTCTTAGCCTTGATAGAAGGTGTTCAGTCCCTTAGCCTTGATAGAAGGTGTTCAGTACTCTAGCCTTGATAGAAGGTGATCAGTCCCTTAGCCTTGATAAAAAGGTAATTAGTCCCTTAGCCTTGATATAAGGTTATTAATCTCTTAGCCTTGATAGAAGGTGATCAGTTCCTTAGCCTTGATAGACGGTGATTAGTCCCCTAGCCTTGATAGAAGGTGATCAGTCCCCTACCCTTGACGGAAGGTGATCAGTCCCTTAGCCTCGAATGAAGGTAATTATGCCCTTAGCCTTGATAGAAAGTGATTAGGCCCTTAGCCTTGATAGAAGGTGATTAGACCCTTAGCCTTGATAGAAGGTGATTAGGCCCTTAGCCTTGATAGAAGGTTCATTTGGCCCTTAGCTTTGATAGAAGGTGATTAGTCCATTAGCCTTGACAGGTGCTCAGGCACTTAACCTCGATCTATCTAAAGCAGAGTCATTGGGATGAATCCTTATACCGGTGCCAGAAGAGACGTGCAGCAGTTCAAAGCAGCGTCACAAGTGGGCGTGATCCACTAGTGGAAGTAGGTGATGCCAATTATCTAGGTCAGAAGTTTAAGAATAGGGTTGTAGAAGCCATTCTCTGTGCTCAAAAATACCTCTCCTCTTATACCGCTGTCTCTGGTATTAAGATCGCATTTGGATTGGAAAAAAACGTATATTAAGCAGGTGAAACGTCTGGCCAGAGGCGATACCCAGGTGTTACATGTGAAATTTATTCAACAATAATTCTATCGTATTTCATTTTTCATTCCAAAATTATGTGGGTGCTTGTTTCTCATGGGACAGATCCCTAGAATAGCTCCCATCAGTTAGTCAGGAGGCGCTTTCCTGACGAACAAAACACGTGACACCTCTCACCCGTACTGATGGACGTTGTCAACCGCATGATCATGAACAACACACTCAGGCTTACCTGTGGAAAGAAAAGGAAAGAACAGTTAGAGAAGACAGTACAAGATATGAAGGCTGATATACAACATTCATGAATACATTCAGTATGCAAAATACATGCATACAACATTTATATAAACATATGCAACATATATCCATGGGCCTTATATACGTACTCATGCGATATACATACATATACATTATATATGCATATAACATTCTTACCTATACATCAAATGTATATACATACACAAACAATGTATATACACACATAAACAACATACGTAAATACATATAAAATATATGAATTATATATATACAATGTGTATATGTACACAAATCATGTGGGTACAAAAAAAATTCGCTTTTCACATTTTCACGTACACAACACGTATCTCTACACATACAAAATACTTGTACAATCACTGTACATCACTGAACTGTCACACATACGAAAACACATACACATTCATAGACATACACATTAATAACAAATAAGTATGGATGTGGCTGGCTAATGTGGTTAGCGCACTGGCCTGCCAGTTTCAGGACTGGCATGCCGGGGGTTCGATCACCCCGCGTGATAAATTATTTTAGTCGTATCATTGTGATTTGTCGAGTCGAAGCCGCACGGTCAACTTTAAATGGCCGACAGCTAAATTTCAGCATATCAAAAGTCCTCTGGAAACATGATATGATTACGGAATTTCGTTGAGTGAGTTTATTCCAGCATCGAATTTGAAACACGTTCCAGCTGTCATTGTGAATGTAGTTCAATACACAACCCGGAGATAGGAGAGTGAAACTAATGACAACGTTTCGCTCATCCAGGCGCGGGTTATTTGTGCAAAATAATAATAATAATAATAATAATAATAATAATAATAATAATAATAATAATAATAATAATAATAATAATAATAATAATAATAATAATAATAATAATAATAACAATGTAAAGTAAAAGGACACAAGTACAACTAATGTGATATTTTATTGTGGCAACGTTTCGCTCTCCATGAGCTTTATCAAGCCATGATAAAGCTTGATAAAGCTCCTGGAGAGCGAAACGTTGCCAAAATAAAATGTCACATTAGTTGCACTTGTGTTCTTTTACTTCACATATTGTCGGTAATTCTACCAACATTAATACAATAATAATCTTTATTTCTACAAGTACATGTACAAGGTATACAGACCATAGCTGAGACCAATGACATACTACTATACAGAAAGCCGCTTGTTATGCTGAGCATTTCGGGCAAACTAGGTCAGTTTTGTCCCAGGATGCGACCCACACCAATCCACTAACACCCAGGTACCTATTTTATACTGATGGATGAACAGGGACAACAGGTGTCTTATGAAAACACGTCCTAATATTTTCCAGCCGTACCGGGGATTCAAACTCCAGACTTCAGTGTGTGTGAGCTCTTTCATTCTTTCTTGAATATAGTTCTTCCCACTAATGGCTGGACACCTCCACGATGAGGCTGTCTTCGCCCACAGACGTCACATAAACTTTAACTTCCGTCTCCAAAATAATTAACGCCATCATTGCATCTTCACTTGATGTCGTCACCTATATAGCATAACATGTCTTTCAATATCTTGTATCTGCCGAGGAGGATCTCAGACAGCGTCTAAATATACACACACCTATTTTCCTGCCTTTGTTACCATTTGGGTCACCCTCTCTATTATTATATATATATATGAAACGCTTCGCCTACACACTGGCTTCTTCATTCAAATACAAAGGG
Source organism: Cherax quadricarinatus (assembly GCF_038502225.1). Classification (NCBI taxonomy): domain Eukaryota; kingdom Metazoa; phylum Arthropoda; class Malacostraca; order Decapoda; family Parastacidae; genus Cherax; species Cherax quadricarinatus. The sequence continues at coordinate 12,318,162 of NC_091351.1, forward strand.
AAAAGTAATAATGGAACAGAGATGATGTACAAACACAGTACGCACTCTTCTCCAGGCTGAGGGACTCACCACCTCAAATACTTTTTCTCCAAGGTTGATGGACCGATTACTTCATCTTTATTCTATTAACTGCTCCATATATATATATATATATATATATATATATATATATATATATATATATATATATATATATATATATATATATATATATATATATATATATATATATATATATATATATATATATATATATATATATATATATATATATATATATATATATGGAGGTACCACCTCTAGAACTGTCCTAGGGACCCTCATCCTCAGAGAAAATAATAAACTTGCTTCAGGGAAAACTCAAGGTTCTCCCTAAAGCTGTTTGAAAATTTTCTCCTACCACCCCCTATATATTCTACATATGCTTTATTTACAAACAAGATACCTTGACAAAATACATTGACAAAAATACAATAGGGAGTAAAACAACATAGATAAAAACTCAGAGCTACATCTCGAATACTTCGTCCAGCTCCCCTGCGGTGGGCCGTGTTCCCAGAATGCTGCAGGCATTTCCTCTCTGAATCGCAACACTGAGTCTCTGAAAGAGGAAGCTGGTCGCCCTGTGGTCCTTGGCTTCTATGATGAGTTTTTCACCCGGCTCTTTGAGGAACTTTAGAGCACACTTGCCCCATGCTCCAAGGGTCTCCGACACTTTTGGGATGAAGTTATGCGAACAGGCCTCAAGATCTGTACCTCATAATATCAAGTGAAACACTGTTACTTATTTGTAATGGTTAAAAAGGAATCCAATGAAATATGGTCACAACGTGCACGATACTCGGAGATATTGATGAACATAAGAACAAAAGTAAGAAGGAACACTGCAACAGGCCTACTGGCCCATGCGAGGCAGGTCCAAGTCTCCCACAGGCTTAAGTCAATGACCCAACCTAATCATGTCAGGTCACATTCACTTAAGAAGGAGCACGGCATCAGACCTACTAGCACAAGCTAGTCACGTCCAACTCACACCCACCCACACCCACTCATGCATTTATCCAACCTATTTTAAAAACTACACAACGTCTAAGTATGTATGACGGTACTCGGGAGTTTGTTCCACTCATCCACAATTCTGTTAGTAAACCAGTGCTGTCATATATCCTTCCTGAATCTGAATTTTTTCCAACTTAAAACATACGGCATTTAAAATATGTGAACCTTGAAGAAAGAGACCCAGAAGGAAGGTAAACCGCACTAGAAGCGACAGTGAAGAATGACCATCAGTAGTGATAGAATGACCAAGTGGAAAATACCACTAAAGGTATAAAAACTTTATTTCCACTAAAAGAATATATGAAAGTTAAGACACATGTGCAACATCTGGATATCTTTATTGTAGTAGACGTTTCGCCATCCAGTGGCTTTATCAATACAGATTCTAGGACATAATAGGAAGACAGTAGAACTATATACAAAAGATGAGGTAATCAGTCCCTCGGCCTTGGAGTTAGTGTTCACAGCATCGTGGTGGAGGAGAATCTGGAGCAAAGACAAGAAGACTGGCGGTTATATAGGCGTCAGTGGATAGGGGCGGGCAGCAGACGAGGGCATAGTCACTGGTAGGCGGGATTCCCCAGTGGAAGTAGGTCCTTCCCAAAGAGATGGGTTAGTTGCAGCAGCCGTGAAGAAGGTATTTTATACCTTTCTTGCATAAAAGAATATAGGAACACTGCAGTAGGCCTATTGACTTATGCTAGGTAAGTCCAACTCCTTCCCACTCACGCATGCCAAGTTCTCGTTGCTGTAACTCTCACTTCTCAGTATTGTTCCACTCAGAGCTCGACTGCCAAACCAGGTCTTCCCTAAACCTTTTTCTAAATCCAAAGTTATCCAGCTGGAATCAACTGCTAGTTAAACAGTACTTGGATAAATATTAACTGGTCAAGAGGTACCCAGGAGCTAGCTCCCAATTCCCGCAAACTCTGGGTTAGGCCAACCGCTTTCAAAAAAAAAAAAGAGAAAAAAATCCGGGTGCAGCTCTGCTTACAGGAAAAGTACCAAAAATGCCGAAATCAGTACATTCTTCCCCCTCCCATGCTCCTTCCCCTCCCCCTCCCCTCTCCTCCTTTCCCCTCTCATCCCCTCGCCTCCCCCTCCCATATCCCTCCCTCCCGGCCTTTTAAAACAGCACTTCACCGGGAAAAAGTAATTTCTAAAAATAGCAGAAGATCAATAGCGCCTTTAAGCTGCCACCGCCCCACCAGGGTGGTGTTGAGGCTCCTGCTCACTGCCTCCATCAAAATTTTTATTTGTATGCCAAGGCCTCTTAGGCCTACTGTCTTAATATACCCTTCCCTAATAAATCATAAATTTCGTTCTCGATAACCCAACTCTTATCCAACTTATTATACACAAGTTAATAGTTATTCACAATGATTTAATTACCCACACCCCCGTCCTAGCTTTATATATTAATAAATATTTATTTATATCACTAACTATCAATTTCTGCTTGGTAGTTTAGTTTGGGATGAATCAAGAGGGATCCGTTTTCTCTCTTTCATATGATCTGGTTTTCTGTTATTTCGTTTAAGGGCAAACTCGTGCAAATTCTACATTGTTCCTATATTTCATGAATTGTTATAATTGTTATTATTATAATCATGGGGAGCGCTAAACCCATAGGATTATACAGCGCCTGTGGGGGATGGAAGGTATTTAGGCTCAATTCAGGGAACTGGAGCACAGATCCAATTCCGTAGATCAAGAGCCCCACACCAGCGTCATGAATTGTTAACCCCCGCGTGGGTTATTAACCTCCGTCTGCTACACATGCTCGAATATCTGTTCCACTGAGCTGTTGGTGACAGCCCAACAAGAAAAAGGATTATTTCTCCACAGAAAATAATTTCAGGAGGAAAACTATATAGGGAATTATTTACATTTTAGATATAAACAGATATTACAGAGAGGCGATGTGTGTGTAAATACAGAGGTGATATATGAGGTGATATATATATATATATATATATATATATATATATATATATATATATATATATATATATATATGTATATATATATATATATATATATATATATATACCTGGAGTTTACCTGGAGAGAGTTTCGGGGGTCAACGCCCCCGCGGCCCGGTCTGTGACCAGGCCTCCTGGTGGATCAGCGCCTGATCAACCAGGCTGTTGCTGCTGGCTGCACGCAAACCAACGTACGAGCCACAGCCCGGCTGATCAGGAACTGACTTTAGGTGCTTGTCCAGTGCCAGCTTGAAGACTGCCAGGGGTCTGTTGGTAATCCCCCTTATGTGTGCTGGGAGGCAGTTGAACAGTCTCGGGCCCCTGACACTTATTGTATGGTCTCTTAACGTGCTAGTGACACCCCTGCTTTTCATTGGGGGGATGTTGCCAAGTCTTTTGCTTTCGTAGTGAGTGATTTTCGTGTGCAAGTTCGGTACTAGTCCCTCTAGGATTTTCCAGGTGTATATGATCATGTATCTCTCCCTCCTGCGTTCCAGGGAATACAGGTTTAGAAACCTCAAGCGCTCCCAGTAATTGAGGTGTTTTATCTCCGTTATGCGCGCCGTGAAAGTTCTCTGTACATTTTCTAGGTCGGCAATTTCACCTGCCTTGAAAGGTGCTGTTAGAGTGCAGCAATATTCCAGCCTAGATAGAACAAGTGACCTGAAGAGTGTCATCATGGGCTTGGCCTCCCTAGTTTTGAAGGTTCTCATTATCCATCCTGTCATTTTTCTAGCAGATGCGATTGATAAATAAATATATATATATATTGTCGTGGCGAATATGTAAAACTGGTCAATTAGCAAGAACTCATTTAAAATTAAGTCCTTTCTGAAATTTTCTCTTATACGTTTAAAGATATATTTTTTCATTAATGTTAATGCAAAAATTTTTAATTTTGCACCAAAAGAATCTTAGAAAACTTACCTAACCTTATTATAAGAAGAACAATTTATTTTAGCCTAACCCAACAAAATATATTTTAGATTTGTTTACAGTAATTTAATACTAAACAAGCACAGTGAAATATATTTTTTTCGTTAGGTTCAGAATGATTTTGGCGAAATTATTGCATACACAAATTTTCACTTGTCCTATATGGCAAGATGAGCGTTGCTATTTAAGCCAAGATCGCAAGTTCTGCCTATTCGACACGACATATATATATATATATATATATATATATATATATATATATATATATATATATATATATATATATATATATATATATATATATATATATATATATATATATATATATATATATATATATATATATATATATATATATATATGTCGTGCCAAATATGTAAAACTGGTCAATTAGCAAGAACTCATTTAAAATTAAGTCCTTTCTGAAATTTTATCTTATACGTTTAAAGATATATTTTTTCATTAATGTTAATGTAAAATTTTTTAATTTTGCACCAAAAGAATCTTAGAAACCTTACCTAACCTTATTATAACAAGAACAATTTATTATAGCCTAACCCAACTAAATATATTTTAAATACATTTACAATAATTTAATACTAAACAAACACAATCAAACATATTTTTTTTCGTTAGGTTCAGAATGATTTTGGCGAAATTATTGCATACACAAATTTTCACTTGTTCTATATGGCAAGATGAACGTTGCTATTTAAGCCAAGATCGCAAGTTCTGCCTATTCGGCACGACATGAGTGGATGTGGGTGGGTGTGAGTAGGACCTGATAGCTTGTGCTACCAGGTCGGTTGCCGTGTTCCTCCCTTAAGTCAATGTGACCTGACCTGACTAGGTTGGGTGCATTAGCTTAAGCCGGTAGGAGACTTGGACCTGCCTCGCATGGGCCAGTAGGCCTTCTGCAGTGTTCCTTCTTTCTTATGTTCTTATATATACACACCAGAGAAGCATATATTTCCCAGTGTATATATAAGCAGGCGTATATCGCTCAGTGTATATACAGAGGTGTATATCATCCAGTGTATATACAGAGAGGTGTATATCTCCCAGTGTATATACAGAGAGGTGTATATACAGAGAGGTGTATATCTCCCAGTGTATATACAGAGAGGTGTATATCTCCCAGTGTATATACAGAGAGGTGTATATCTCCCAGTGTATATACAGAGAGGTGTATATACAGAGAGGTGTATATACAGAGAGGTGTATATACAGAGAGGTATATATACAGAGAGGTGTATATACAGAGAGGTGTATATACAGAGAGGTGTATATACAGAGAGGTGTATATACAGAGAGGTGTATATACAGAGAGGTGTATATACAGAGAGGTGTATATACAGAGAGGTGTATATACAGAGAGGTGTATATACAGAGAGGTGTATATCTCCCAGTGTATACAGAAAGAGGTGCATATCTCTCAGTGAATATACAGAGGCCCCTTGATGGTGAAGGGATCTTGATCCAAAGAAGTGGTGCACCCCTAATCTTCCTGAGATGAATCTGGATACCTCCCTGGCGGTGTGTGACCCCTACGTATTTAGCGCTCCCCAAAATAATAATATTATTAATATGATTATTATCACAATGTCGCTAGTGCCGAAAAATCGAGTTATGGTTCTCCCTAATGTCTAACTCACACTGACTTGTAACTCACACTGACTTGTAACTCACACTGACTTGTAACTCACACTGACTTGTAACTCACACTGACTTGTAGCTCACACTGACTTGTAACTCACACTGACTTGTAACTCACACTGACTTGTAACTCACACTGACTTGTAGCTCACACTGACTTGTAACTCACACTGACTTGTAGCTCACACTGACTTGTAACTCACACTGACTTGTAACTCACACTGACTTGTAACTCACACTGACTTGTAACTCACACTGACTTGTAGCTCACACTGACTTGTAACTCACACTGACTTGTAACTCACACTGACTTGTAACTCACACTGACTTGTAACTCACACTGACTTGTAACTCACACTGACTTGTAACTCACACTGACTTGTAACTCACACTGACTTGTAACTCACACTGACTTGTAACTCACACTGACTTGTAACTCACACTGACTTGTAACTCACACTGACTTGTAACTCACACTGACTTGTAACTCACACTGACTTGTAACTCACACTGACTTGTAACTCACACTGACTTGTAACTCACACTGACTTGTAACTCACACTGACTTGTAACTCACACTGACTTGTAACTCACACTGACTTGTAACTCACACTGACTTGTAACTCACACTGACTTGTAACTCACACTGACTTGTAACTCACACTGACTTGTAACTCACACTGACTTGTAACTCACACTGACTTGTAACTCACACTGACTTGTAACTCACACTGACTTGTAACTCACACTGACTTGTAACTCACACTGACTTGTAACTCACACTGACTTGTAACTCACACTGACTTGTAACTCACACTGACTTGTAACTCACACTGACTTGTAACTCACACTGACTTGTAACTCACACTGACTTGTAACTCACACTGACTTGTAACTCACACTGACTTGTAACTCACACTGACTTGTAACTCACACTGACTTGTAACTCACACTGACTTGTAACTCACACTGACTTGTAACTCACACTGACTTGTAACTCACACTGACTTGTAACTCACACTGACTTGTAACTCACACTGACTTGTAACTCACACTGACTTGTAACTCACACTGACTTGTAACTCACACTGACTTGTAACTCACACTGACTTGTAACTCACACTGACTTGTAACTCACACTGACTTGTAACTCACACTGACTTGTAACTCACACTGACTTGTAACTCACACTGACTTGTAACTCACACTGACTTGTAACTCACACTGACTTGTAACTCACACTGACTTGTAACTCACACTGACTTGTAACTCACACTGACTTGTAACTCACACTGACTTGTAACTCACACTGACTTGTAACTCACACTGACTTGTAACTCACACTGACTTGTAACTCACACTGACTTGTAACTCACACTGACTTGTAACTCACACTGACTTGTAACTCACACTGACTTGTAACTCACACTGACTTGTAACTCACACTGACTTGTAACTCACACTGACTTGTAACTCACACTGACTTGTAACTCACACTGACTTGTAACTCACACTGACTTGTAACTCACACTGACTTGTAACTCACACTGACTTGTAACTCACACTGACTTGTAACTCACACTGACTTGTAACTCACACTGACTTGTAACTCACACTGACTTGTAACTCACACTGACTTGTAACTCACACTGACTTGTAACTCACACTGACTTGTAACTCACACTGACTTGTAACTCACACTGACTTGTAACTCACACTGACTTGTAACTCACACTGACTTGTAACTCACACTGACTTGTAACTCACACTGACTTGTAACTCACACTGACTTGTAACTCACACTGACTTGTAACTCACACTGACTTGTAACTCACACTGACTTGTAACTCACACTGACTTGTAACTCACACTGACTTGTAACTCACACTGACTTGTAACTCACACTGACTTGTAACTCACACTGACTTGTAACTCACACTGACTTGTAACTCACACTGACTTGTAACTCACACTGACTTGTAACTCACACTGACTTGTAACTCACACTGACTTGTAACTCACACTGACTTGTAACTCACACTGACTTGTAACTCACACTGACTTGTAACTCACACTGACTTGTAACTCACACTGACTTGTAACTACTGACTTGTAACTCACACTGACTTGCTACACTGACTTGTAACTCACACTGACTTGTAACTCACACTGACTTGTAACTCACACTGACTTGTAACTCACACTGACTTGTAACTCACACTGACTTGTAACTCACACTGACTTGTAACTCACACTGACTTGTAACTCACACTGACTTGTAACTCACACTGACTTGTAACTCACACTGACTTGTAACTCACACTGACTTGTAACTCACACTGACTTGTAACTCACACTGACTTGTAACTCACACTGACTTGTAACTCACACTGACTTGTAACTCACACTGACTTGTAACTCACACTGACTTGTAACTCACACTGACTTGTAACTCACACTGACTTGTAACTCACACTGACTTGTAACTCACACTGACTTGTAACTCACACTGACTTGTAACTCACACTGACTGACTTGTAACTCACACTGACTTGTAACTCACACTGACTTGTAACTCACACTGACTTGTAACTCACACTGACTTGTAACTCACACTGACTTGTAACTCACACTGACTTGTAACTCACACTGACTTGTAACTCACACTGACTTGTAACTCACACTGACTTGTAACTCACACTGACTTGTAACTCACACTGACTTGTAACTCACACTGACTTGTAACTCACACTGACTTGTAGCTCACACTGACTTGTAACTCACACTGACTTGTAACTCACACTGACTTGTAACTCACACTGACTTGTAACTCACACTGACTTGTAACTCACACTGACTTGTAACTCACACTGACTTGTAACTCACACTGACTTGTAACTCACACTGACTTGTAACTCACACTGACTTGTAACTCACACTGACTTGTAACTCACACTGACTTGTAACTCACTGACTTGACTCACACTGACTTGTCACTCAGACTGACATGTAACTCACACTGACTTGTAACTCACACTGACTTGTAACTCACACTGACTTGTAACTCACACTGACTCACACTGACTTGTAACTCACACTGACTTGTAACTCACACTGACTTGTAACTCACACTGACTTGTAACTCACACTGACTTGTAACTCACACTGACTTGTAACTCACACTGACTTGTGAACTCACACTGACTTGTAACTCACACTGACTTGTAACTCACACTGACTTGTGAGCTCACACTGACTTGTAACTAACACTGACTTGTAACTCACACTGACTTGTAACTCACACTGACTTGTAACTCACACTGACTTGTAGCTCACACTGACTTGTAACTCACACTGACTTGTAACTCACACTGACTTGTAACTCACACTGACTCACACTGACTTGTAACTCACACTGACTTGTAACTCACACTGACTTGTAGCTCACACTGACTTGTAACTCACACTGACTTGTAACTCACACTGACTTGTAGCTCACACTGACTTGTAACTCACACTGACTTGTAACTCTGACACTCACACTGACTTGTAGTGACTTGTAGCTCACACTGACTTGTAGCTCACACTGACTTGTAACTCACACTGACTTGTAACTCACACTGACTTGTAGCTCACACTGACTTGTAACTCACACTGACTTGTAACTCACACTGACTTGTAGCTCACACTGACTTGTAACTCACACTGACTTGTAACTCACACTGACTTGTAACTCACACTGACTAGTAACTCACACTGACTTGTAGCTCACACTGACTTGTTGCTCACACTGACTCACACTGACTTGTAACTCACACTGACTTGTAACTCACACTGACTTGTAACTCACACTGACTTGTAGCTCACACTGACTTGTAACTCACACTGACTTGTAACTCACACTGACTTGTAACTCACACTGACTTTGTAACTCACACTGTAACTCACACTGACTTGTAACTCACACTGACTTGTAACTCACACTGACTTGTAACTCACACTGACTTGTAACTCACACTGACTTGTAACTCACACTGACTTGTAACTCACACTGACTTTCACACTGACTTGTAACTCACACTGACTTGTAACTCACACTGACTTGTAACTCACACTGACTTGTAACTCACACTGACTTGTAACTCACACTGACTTGTAACTCACACTGACTTGTAACTCACACTGACTTGTAACTCACACTGACTTGTAACTCACACACACTGACTTGTAACTCACACTGACTTGTAACTCACACTGACTTGTAACTCACACTGACTTGTAACTCACACTCACTGACTTGTAACTCACACTGACTTGTAACTCACACTGACTTGTAACTCACACTGACTTGTAACTCACACTGACTTGTAACTCACACTGACTTGTAACTCACACTTGACTTGTAACTCACACTGACTTGTAACTCACACTGACTTGTAACTCACACTGACTTGTAACTCACACTGACTTGTAACTCACTGACTTGTAACTCACACTGACTTGTAACTCACACTGACTTGTAACTCACACTGACTTGTAACTCACACTGACTTGTAACTCACACTGACTTGTAACTCACACTGACTTGTAACTCACACTGACTTGTAACTCACACTGACTTGTAACTCACACTGACTTGTAACTCACACTGACTTGTAACTCACACTGACTTGTAACTCACACTGACTTGTAACTCACACTGACTTGTAACTCACACTGACTTGTAACTCACACTGACTTGTAACTCACACTGACTTGTAACTCACACTGTAACTCACACTGACTTGTAACTCACACTGACTTGTAACTCACACTGACTTGTAACTCACACTGACTTGTAACTCACACTGACTTGTAACTCACACTGACTTGTAACTCACACTGACTTGTAACTCACACTGACTTGTAACTCACACTGACTTGTAACTCACACTGACTAATATCTAACTCACACTGACTTGTAACTCACACTGACTTGTAACTCACACTGACTTGTAACTCACACTGACTTGTAACTCACACTGACTTGTAACTCACACTGACTTGTAACTCACACTGACTCACACTGACTTGTAACTCACACTGACTTGTAACTCACACTGACTTGTAACTCACTGACTGACTTGTAACTCACACTGACTTGTAACTCACACTGACTTGTAACTCACACTGACTTGTAACTCACACTGACTTGTAACTCACACTGACTTGTAACTCACACTGACTTGTAACTCACACTGACTTGTAACTCACACTGACTTGTAACTCACACTGACTAATATCTAACTCACACTGACTTGTAACTCACACTGACTTGTAACTCACACTGACTTGTAACTCACACTGACTTGTAACTCACACTGACTTGTAACTCACACTGACTTGTAACTCACACTGACTTGTAACTCACACTGACTCACACTGACTTGTAACTCACACTGACTTGTAACTAACTCACTCACACTGACTTGTAACTCACACTGACTTGTAACTCACACTGACTTGTAACTCACACTGACTTGTAACTCACACTGACTTGTAACTCACACTGACTTGTAACTCACACTGACTTGTAACTCACACTGACTTGTACACTCACACTGACTTGTAACTCACACTGACTTGTAACTCACACTGACTTGTAACTCACACTGTAACTTGTAACTCACACTGACTTGTAACTCACACTGACTTGACTTGTAACTCACACTGACTTGTAACTCACACTGACTTGTAACTCACACTGACTTGTAACTCACACTGACTTGTAACTCACACTGACTTGTAACTCACACTGACTTGTAACTCACACTGACTTGTAACTCACACTGACTTGTAACTCACACTGACTTGTAACTCACACTGACTTGTAACTCACACTGACTTGTAACTCACACTGACTTGTAACTCACACTGACTTGTAACTCACACTGACTTGTAACTCACACTGACTTGTAACTCACACTGACTTGTAACTCACACTGACTTGTAACTCACACTGACTTGTAACTCACACTGACTTGTAACTCACACTGACTTGTAACTCACACTGACTTGTAACTCACACTGACTTGTAACTCACACTGACTTGTAACTCACACTGACTTGTAACTCACACTGACTTGTAACTCACACTGACTTGTAACTCACACTGACTTGTAACTCACACTGACTTGTAACTCACACTGACTTGTAACTCACACTGACTTGTAACTCACACTGACTTGTAACTCACACTGACTTGTAACTCACACTGACTTGTAACTCACACTGACTTGTAACTCACACTGACTTGTAACTCACACTGACTTGTAACTCACACTGACTTGTAACTCACACTGACTTGTAACTCACACTGACTAATGTCTAACTCACACTGACTTGTAACTCACACTGACTTGTAACTCACACTGACTTGTAACTCACACTGACTTGTAACTCACACTGACTTGTAACTCACACTGACTTGTAACTCACACTGACTAATATCTAACTCACACTGACTTGTAACTCACACTGACTTGTAACTCACACTGACTAATGTCTAACTCACACTGACTTGTAACTCACATTGACTTGTAACTCACACTGACTTGTAACTCACACACACTGTCTTGTAACTCACACACACTGACTTGTAACTCACACACACTGACTTGTAACTCACACTGACTTGTAACTGACTTGTATCTCACACTGACTTGTAACTCACACTGACTTGTAACTCACACTGACTTGTAACTCACACTGACTTGTAACTCACACTGACTTGTAACTCACACTGACTTGCAACTCATATTGACTTGTAACTCATATTGACTTGTAACTCACACTGACTTGTAACTCACACTGACTTGTAACTCACACTGACTTGTAACTCACGCTGACTAATGTCTAACTCACACTGACTTGTAACTCACACTGACTTGTAACTCACACTGACTTGTAACTCTGACACACACTGACTGACTAGTAACTCACACTGACTTGTAACTCACACTGACTTGTAACTCACACTGACTAATGTCTAACTCACACTGACTTGTAACTCACATTGACTTGTAACTCACACACACTGTCTTGTAACTCACACACACTGACTTGTAACTCACACACACTGACTTGTAACTCTCACACACTGACTTGTAACTCACACACACTGACTTGTAACTCACACTGACTTGTAACTCACACTGACTTGTAACTCACACACACTGACTTGTAACTCACACTGACTTGTAACTCACACTGACTTGTAACTCACACTGACTTGTAACTCACACACACTGACTTGTAACTCTCACACACTGACTTGTAACTCTCACACACTGACTTGTAACTCACACACACTGACTTGTAACTCACACACACTGACTTGTAACTCTCACACACTGACTTGTAACTCACACACACTGACTTGTAACTCACACACACCGACTTGTAACTCACACACACTGACTTGTAACTCTCACACACTGACTTGTAACTCTCACACACTGACTTGTAACTCACACACACTGACTTGTAACTCACACACACTGACTTGTAACACACAGACTGACTTGTAGCTCACACTGACTTGTAACTCACACACACTGTCTTGTAACTCACACACACTGACTTGTAACTCACACACACTGACTTGTAACTCTCACACACTGACTTGTAACTCACACACACTGACTTGTAACTCACACACACTGACTTGTAACTCACACACACCGACTTGTAACTCACACACACTGACTTGTAACTCTCACACACTGACTTGTAACTCTCACACACTGACTTGTAACTCACACACACTGACTTGTAACTCTCACACATTGAACTGTAACTCACACTGACTTGTAACTCACACACACTGACTTGTAATTCACACACACTGACTTGTAACTCTCACACACTGACTTGTAACTCTCACACACTGACTTGTAACTCACACACACTGACTTGTAACTCTCACACACTGACTTGTAACTCACACACACACTGACTTGTAACTCACACACACTGACTTGTAACTTTCACTAACGACTTTCTCCTCGGAAAAGCACAGTCGTTGACTCAGTGGTTGGCCTCTAAGCTCGCAATTACATAAACAACCACTGCTTAATGAGACCATTAGCCTCTAAATATTGGCACTGTGGCACTGAAGCAGCAGGTCTCTGGTGGGCTAAAGAGGAAGTTATCACAGACTTCTCATTAGTAGGCTCAATTTACACAGCATGTTTATACACACATATATATATATATATATATATATATATATATATATATATATATATATATATATATATATATATATATATATATATATATATATATATATATATATATATATATATATATATATATATATATATATATATATATATATATATATATATATATATATATATATATATATATATATATATATATATATATATATATATATATATATATATATATATATATATATATATATATATATATATATATATATATATATATATATATATATATATATATATATATATATATATATATATATATATATACGTATACGTATATATATATATATATATATATATATATATATATATATATATATATATATATATATATATATATATATATATATATATATATATATATATATATATATATATATATATATACGTATATATATATAATGTGTGTGTGAGTGTGTGCAAAATAACCACTGGATTGTCTTTTTTTGACTCGACTTTTTTCCACTTGTTCATTTTTTTGAGATTTCTCACTTTATCAAGGACCTGATAATGGTTGTTTTGCATAATGTAATATCACATATTACTTTATCATCATTTGGATTATATTAGATTGGGTTAGGTTAAATGAGGCTTAGTATAGTCACCCGGTTTCGTTTACCTGGAATTTAGCTGGAGAAGATTTCGGGGGTCAACGCCTCTGCGTCTCGGTCTGAGACCAGGCCTTGTGGTGGATCAGGGTCTGATAAACCAGTCTATTACTGACGTACAAACCATAGCAAGGGTCGAATCTTTGCTTCTGGCCCAGCCTGTCAAAGTCATATCGACTGGTTTTACTGATTTCTGGCTTACTGGGCCCGATCATATCTACTCCTGAAGCAGCGTTTAGGTTGTGTTTCAAGGAGTTTTCCTTAACTCATTAGTGTCTCCCTTACATTAGATCACGTTCCAGAGAGTTAAATTACTTCTGTATAATCCCAGACCCTCAAAGCAGTAGAACAGTTAAATAAGACATCACTAATTATGTGCTGATCATCGTCCTCAATTCTTCAGTCATCGTCTCTATCCATTACGTCCCCACCCATCCTCTCTCCATCCGTTACCACTCCACCCATCCTCCTTACATCCATTACCACCTCACCCATCCTCAATCTGCCCCTAACTACCTCCTTCAATCCCCTCCTCTTCCTCCTCCTCCTCCTAGATACTATCACATCAATCCCACTCCTACCATCCTTAAGGATACAGTTCTCCATCCTTCAAAGGGACTTATGAACCCAGGCTTCAAATTTCTCAATAAAAACAAAGTAAGCGTGGCTCGCTAAACCCGTGTGGGTCATACAACACAGGGAAGAGTGCAGGTCTTCACTCCCTCCAGCGGAACGCAACACAACTGCGTTACCATTCAGCGAACTAACGGTTTTGTAAGAAAAAAAGTGAACTGTTCCATCTACGTTATTCCAGCCAGATATTGTGACGGTTTATTCTTTATAAGACAATATCTTTCAGTATATATATTTTGAAAAATGTGCATCAGTATATATATATATATATATATATATATATATATATATATATATATATATATATATATATATATATATATATATATATATATATATATATATATATATATATACGTATATATATATATATATATATATATATATATATATATATATATATATATATATATATATATATATATATATATATATATATATATATATATATATATATATATATATATATACTAAAACCCATCCATCAAGGAATTTACACTGAGACCTTAATCACTAAGTATTAAGATGTTCCTTGACTGGTGGTGTCCAGGTGACGCAGTCTTAGTGACCCTCGTCTAGTGGATAGTCTTGAAAACCAAATAAACCAAGGAAACAAACATTAAAACCATGTAAGATTAAAACGGTGTAGGCCAGTCCAATCATCCTATAAACAACGATAAAAACTTGATAGTTTATAAGTAAAAAGAATCGAATATTGCAAACGAAAGAAAAGTAACTGGAAATGTAACTGGAAAATGGTGTCATGTGATAGTTACTTTAAAATAGTCTTCCAGGAATATTATAGCCAAGTATTAAAAGAGTTATTTATCTCTCTCATTCAGTTTCCATCAAGATCTTGTGCCGAACACGTTTAGATAATCACATGCATTATTTATTGATAATTACATCACACATTTCTGTTATATTACATTTGCGTTTCAATTCTTGCAATTATTAAGTCATTAGTGTTATTATCGAGTTTACCTTGTGTTGTGTTATCTTACCAGCAGGTGAAGTGGGAGTGATCTTATCAGCAAGTGAAGTGGGAGTTATCTTATCAGCAAGTGAAGTGGGAGTTATCTTATCAGCAAGTGAAGTGGGAGTTATCTTATCAGCAGGTGAAGTGGGAGTTATCTTATCAGCAAGTGAAGTGGGAGTTATCTTATCAGCAAGTGAAGTGGGAGTTATCTTATCAGCAGGTGAAGTGGGAGTTATCAGCAAGTGAAGTGGGAGTTATCAGCAGGTGAAGTGGGAGTTATCAGCAGGTGAAGTGGGAGTTATAAGCAGGTGAAGTGGGAGTTATCAGCAGGTGAAGTGGGAGTTATCAGCAGGTGAAGTGGGAGTTATCAGCAGGTGAAGTGGGAGTTATCAGCAGGTGAAGTGGGAGTTATCAGCAAGTGAAGTGGGAGTTATCTTATCAGCAAGTGAAGTGGGAGTTATTTTATCAGCAAGTGAAGTGGGAGTTATCTTATCAGCAGGTGAAGTGGGAGTTATCAGCAGGTGAAGTGGGAGTTATCGGCAGGTGAAGTGGGAGTTACCTTATCAGCAGGTAAAGTGGGAGTTATCTTATCAGCAGGTGAAGTGGGAGGTATCTTATCAGCAAGTGAAGTGGGAGTTAACTTATCAGCAAGTGAAGTGGGAGGTATCTTATCAGCTAGTGAAGTGGGAGTTATCTTATCAGCAAGTGAAGTGGAAGTTAACTTATCAGCAAGTGAAGTGGGAGGTATCTTATCAGCTAGTGAAGTGGGAGTTATCTTATCAGCAAGTGAAGTGGGAGTTAACTTATCAGCAAGTGAAGTGGAAGTTAACTTATCAGCAAGCGAAGTGGAAGTTAACTTATCAGCAAGTGAAGTGGGAGTTATCTTATCAGCAAGTGAAGTGGAAGTTAACTTATCAGCAAGTGAAGTGGAAGTTAACTTATCAGCAAGTGAAGTGGGAGTTATCTTATAAGCAAGTGGAGTGGGAGCTATCTTATCAGCAGGTGAAGTGGGAGTTATCAGCAGGTGAAGTGGGAGTTATCAGCAGGTGAAGTGGGAGTTATCTTATCAACAGGTGAAGTGGGAGTTATCTTATCAGCAAGTAAAGTGGGAGTTATCTTATCAGTAAGTGAAGTGGGAGGTATCTTATCAGCTAGTGAAGTGGGAGTTATCTTATCAGCAAGTGAAGTGGGAGGTATCTTATCAGCAAGTGAAGTGGGAGTTGTCTTATCAGCAGGTGAAGTGGGAGTTGTCTTATCAGCAGGTGAAGTGGGAGTTATCTTATCAGCAGGTGAAGTGGGAGTTGTCTTACCAGCAGGTGAAGTGAGAGTTATCTTATCAGCAGTGAAGTGGGAGTTATCAGCAGGTGAAGTGGGAGTTATCTTATCAGCAGGTGAAGTGGGAGTTATCTTATCAGCAGGTGAAGTGGGAGTTATCTTATCAGCAGTGAAGTGAGAGTTATCAGCAGGTAAAGTGAGAGTTATCAGAAGGTGAAGTGGGAGTTATCTTATCAAAAGGTGAAGTGGGAGTTATCTTATCAGCAGGTGAAGTGGGAGTTATCAGCAGGTGAAGTGGGAGTTATCAGCAGGTAAAGTGGGAGTTATCAGCAGGTAAAGTGGGAGTTATCAGCAGGTAAAGTGGTGATATATATATATATATATATATATATATATATATATATATATATATATATATATATATATATATATATATATATATATATATATATATATATATATATATATATATATATATAGGTAAGTGTTAAGAGTAAGGGTTTTTTGTGAAGCAAGTAGATTATTGCAAGGAGTTCTGGGAGGAACCTCCCTCAGTAACTAACCTATAATTAAGATCGCCTCTTTCTTGTAACAAACAATGTCTGGTATAGTTATCCTTATAGAAAATCAGTAAAGTTATAAAGGTTTAATTTCAACTAGAAAGCAAAAATCCAACAAATATAAAATTAACGACCCTTAATGTTAAAGTATCTAAGACACAATACTTTCTTCTTCTCTTATTAATTTATATTCAAGAGTGCTTTTTTTTGTATATATGAATGATATGCCGAATGGGATGGAGTCAGAGGTGTCCCTGTTTGCAGACGATGTGAAACTAATGAGGAGAACTCAAGCGGAAGAGGATAAGGTGAGCCTACAAGGGGATCTGGACAGGCTGGAAGCCGGGTCTGACAAATGGCTCCTGGAGTATAAACCCAGCAAGTGCAGAGTTATGAAGAATGGGGAAGGACAAAGGAAGCGGCAGACGCAGTACAGCCTAAGAGGTCCAAGGCTGCAAAACTCACTCAAGGAGACGGGTCTTGGGGTAAGCATCCTACCGAGCACATCTCCTGAGGCGGACATAGACCAAATAACTGCTGCATCATACGGGCGCCAGGCAAACCTGAGAATATGGTTTCGACATCTCAGTAAAGAGTCATTCACGACTGTGTACCGGGTCCAACATCTCAAGAAATTAGAGAAAGTGAGAAGGTTTGCAGGAAGACTAGTCCCGGAACTGAGGGGTTTGTCCTACAAGAAGAGGTTAAGGGAACTCAACCTGACAACACTGGAAGACAGGAGGGATGGGGGAGACAAGATAACATCATATAAAATACTGAGAGGAACTGACTAGGTGGATGTTAGGAAGTACTTCTTCAGCCACAGAGTTGTCAGAAAGTGGACCAGTCTGGAGAGTGATGTAGTGGAGGCAGGATCCATACATAGGTTTAAGAAGAGGTATGATAAAGCTCATGGAGCAGGGAGAGAGTGACTTAGTAGCGATCAGTGAAGGAGAGGGGCCAGGAGCTATGACTCGATTCCTGCAACCACAATTAGACGAGTACATACACAAACATATATACACACGCAAATATACTCTGAACAATGCATGTTTGTAGGAATACTTTTAAAGATAAATACACATGTACGTCGCTAAACCCGTGAGGGGTTAGTAAGGGGTTAGAGGATGAGTAGTTAGGAAGTGAGGGGTTAGGGGGTGAGGAGTTAGGAAGTGAGGGGTTAGGGGGTGAGGAGTTAGGAAGTGAGGGGTTAGGGGGTGAGGAGTTAGGAAGTGAGGGGTTAGGGGGTGAAGAGTTAGGAAGTAAGGGGTTAGGGGATGAGGAGTTAGGAGGTGAGGGGTTAGGGGGTGAGGAGTTAGGAAGTGAGGGGTTAGGGGGTGAGGAGTTAGGAAGTGAGGGGTTAGGGGATGAGGAGTTAGGAAGTGAGGGGTTAGGGGGTGAGGAGTTAGGAAGTGAGGGGTTAGGGGGTGATGTGTTAGGAAGTGCGGGGTTAGGGGGTGAAGAGTTAGGAAGTGAGGGGTTAGGGGATGAGGAGTTAGGAGGTGAGGGGTTAGGGGGTGAGGAGTTAGGAAGTGAGGGGTTAGGGGGTGAGGAGTTAATAAGTGAGGGGTTAGGGGGTGAGGAGTTAGAAAGTGAGGGGTTAGGGGATGAGTAGTTAGGAAGTGAGGGGTTAGGGGGTGAGGAGTTAGGAAGTGAGGGGTTAGGGGTGAGGAGTTAGTAAGTGAGGGGTTCGGGGGTGAAGAGTTAGGAAGTGAGGGGTTAGGGGATGAGGAGTTAGGAGGTGAGGGGTTAGGGGGTGAGGAGTTAGGAAGTGAGGGGTTAGGGGGTGAGGAGTTAGGAAGTGAGGGGTTAGGGGATGAGGAGTTAGGAAGTGAGGGGTTAGGGGGTGAGGAGTTAGGAAGTGAGGGGTTAGGGGTGAGGAGTTAGGAAGTGAGGGGTTACGGGGTGAGGAGTTAGGAAGTGAGGGGTTAGGGGGTGAGGAGTTAGGAAGTAAGAGGTTAGGGGGTGAGGAATTAGGAAGTGAGGGGTTAGGGGGTGAGGAGCTAGGAAGTGAGGGGTTAGGGGGTGAGGAGTTAGGAAGTGAGGGGTGAGGGGGTGAGGAGTTAGGACGTGAGGGGTTAGGGGATGAGGAGTTAGGAGGTGAGGGGTTAGGGGGTGAGGAGTTAGGAAGTGAGGGGTTAGGGGGTGAGGAGTTAGGAAGTGAGGGGTTAGGGGATGAGGAGTTAGGAAGTGAGGGGTTAAGGGGTGAGGAGTTAGGAAGTGAGGGGTTAGGGGTGAGGAGTTAGGAAGTGAGGGGTTACGGGGTGAGGAGTTAGGAAGTGAGGGGTTAGGGGGTGAGGAGTTGGGAAGTAAGAGGTTAGGGGGTGAGGAATTAGGAAGTGAGGGGTTAGGGGGTGAGGAGCTAGGAAATGAGGGGTTAGGGGGTGAGGAGTTAGGAAGTGAGGGGTTAGGGGGTGAGGAGTTAGGAAGTGAGGGGTTAGGGGATGAGGAGTTAGGAAGTGAGGGGTTAGGGTGTGAGGAGTTAGGAAGTGAGAGGTTAGGGGGTGAGGAGTTAGGAAGTGAGAGGTTAGGGGGTGAGGAGTTAGGAAGTGAGGGGTTAGGGGGGGAGGAGCTAGGAAATGAGGGGTTAGGGGGTGAGAAGTTAGGAAGTGAGGGGTTAGGGGGTGAGGAGTTGGGAAGTGAGGGGTTAGGGGGTGAGGAGTTAGGAAGTGAGGGGTTAGAGAGTGGTGCGTTAAGCTAGGGGTTAAGAAGTGAAGGTTAGGAAGTGAGAGGTTGGGAAATAAGGGATTAGGGGTAAGAAGTTAGGGGGTAAGAAGTTAGGGGGTAAGAAGTTAGGGGGTAAGAAGTTAGGGGGTAAGAAGTTAGGGGGTAAGAAGTTAGGGGGTAAGAAGTTAGGGGGTAAGAAGTTAGGGGGTAAGAAGTTAGGGGGTAAGAAGTTAGGGGGTAAGAAGTTAGGGGGTAAGAAGTTAGGGGGTAAGAAGTTAGGGGGTAAGAAGTTAGGGGGTAAGAAGTTAGGGGGTAAGAAGTTAGGGGGTAAGAAGTTAGGGGGTATGAAGTTAGAGGGTAAGAAGTTAAGTGGTAAGAAGTTAGGGGGTAAGAAATTAGGGGTAAGAAGTTAGGGGGAAAGAAGTTAAGGGGTAAGAAGTTAGGGGGTAAGAAGTTAGGGGGTATGAAGTTAGGGGGTAAGAAGTTAGGGGGTAAGAAGTTTGGGGGTAAGAAGTTAGGGAGTAAGAAGTTAGGGGGTAAGAAGTTAAGGGGTAAGAAGTTAGAGGGTAAGAAGTTAGGGGGTAAGAAGTTAGGGGGTAAGAAGTTAGGGGGGTATGAATAATATACAGTTTTTTTTGCCAGACTGTGAATTCCCTCACTCTCAACCCTCCCCTCCCCTACCTTCAACTTCCCTCCCTTCCCCCTTCCTTCCCTTCCCCCCTCCCCTCCTTTCCCCCCTCCCAGGCTTCCACACCCCTCCCTTCCCCTCCCAGGCTTCCCCACCCGTACCTCCCCACTACCACAACCTCCCCACAATCTGCCGCAAGAGTCCAACCCCTTTACCCCCCCTCTTCCCCCTCCCTCCACAATCTACCACCTCTTGCAGTAGCGTGTAGAAAGGAGTGTGCTTGGCGATCATTACTAAATCCTCCCCCAAACTTCTTCCCCTCCTCTCATTCTTCCCCTCCCTTCATTCTCCCCCTCCCTTATTTTTGCCCTCCCTCATTCTTCTCCCACCCCACATTCTTACCCCCTCATTATTCCCCTTCCCCTCTTCTTCCTCCCCATAATTCTTACCCCGCCCCTCCCCTCATTTTTCCCCTCCATCATTCTCCCACTCTCTTCATTCTTCTCCTCTCCTCATTCTTCCCCATTCCCCTCCCCTCATTCTTCCCCTCCCATCATTCTCCTCCTCCCATCATTCTTCACCCTCCCCTCATTCTTCCCCTACCCCTCACTCTTCCTCCTCCCCTAATTCTTCCCCTCCCTTCCCCTCATTTTTCTCCTCCCTTCATTCTCTCCCTCTCCTCGTTCTTCCCCTCCCCTCATTATTTCGCCCTCCCTCAGTCTTTCCCTTCCCTTTATTCTTACTCCGCCCCTCATTCTTTCCCCTCTCATTCTTCCCCTCACTTCAATCTTCCCTCATCTATCATTCTTCCCCTCCCGTCATTCTTCCCCTACCCTCATTCTTCCCCCTTTCCTAATTCTCCCCTCCCCTCATTCTTCCCCTCACATCATTCTTCCCCTCCCTTCATTCTTCCCTGTGGCATGCAAAGAGTACGTAACCTTTATTCGGTGCATGTACACACCCTCATTTACAGGCTATCTCCCCCAACCAGCGAACCAGGTGACTGAGGGTTGACGATGGGGCCCCGTCGTTCAACCAGTACCCAGGTTCCAGCCAATAAGAAGATGGGTTTGGCAATCTCAGAGGTTATATGGGTACCACTCTCCTGTCTGCCCTTGTCATTCCCATTCTAGAGCTGGTTGAAGCACGGTCTGCTCTCTAGTGGCTTCTATTCTGCCTTGCTTACCGTGGAGTGCACTAATACCTATTGTTGTACATAGTGTATATAGTGTACATACTTCTGTTCTTACTTGGTGAAGGATAATGTAAGTCAAAAGTTTTTCTGCTGTGTTTATTTTGCTCCCTTTACACCCAGGATAACAGGCCATTTGGACTCCTGGGTTGTAATATTCCCCTCCCCTCATTATTCCCCTTCCTCTCATTCTTTCTCCTCCCCTAATTCTTCCACCCCTTCTCTCATTTATCCCTCCCCTAACTCTCCCCCTCTCTTCATTCTTCCCCTCCCCTCATTCTTCCTCTCTCCTTATTTCCTCCTTCCTCTCATTCATCCTCCTCCCCTAATTCTTTCCCCTCCCTTCATTTCTCCCCTCACATCATTCTCCCCCACTCCTTATTCTTCCCCTCCTCTCATTCTTCCCCTCCTCTCATTCTTCCGCTCCCCTCATTCTACCATCCTCTCATTCTCCCTCTCCCCTCATTGTTTCCACACCCGCATTCTTCCCCTCATTCTTCCGCCCTCCCTCATTATTCCCCTTTCCCTCATTTTTTTCCCTCCCTAATTCTTCCCCACCCCTCATTCTTCCTAACCCCTCATTCTTCCCCTTTTCCCATACTTCCCCACCCCTCATTCTTTTCTCTTCATCATTCTTCCCCCTCCCCTCATTCCCCTCCCCTCATTCCCCTCCCCTCATTCTTCCTCACCTGATACTCCCTCCTCCACTCATTCTTCCCTCTCCCGTCCTTTCCCTCTCAAATTACTCATGTTCAGCTGAGGAATGAACCTCAGTGTCAGGGTTCAAGTGTTCTGAACCTCAGTGTCAGTGTTCAAGTGTTCTGAACCTCAGTGTCAGTGTTCAAGTGTTCTGAACCTCAGTGTCAGTGTTCAAGTGTTCTGAACCTCAGTGTCAGTGTTCAAGTGTTCTGAACCTCAGTGTCAGTGTTCAAGTGTTCTGAACCTCAGTGTCAGTGTTCAAGTGTTCTGAACCTCAGTGTCAGTGTTCAAGTGTTCTGAACCTCAGTGTCAGTGTTCAAGTGTTCTGAACCTCAGTGTCGGTGTTCAAGTGTTCTGAACCTCAGTGTCAGTGTTCAAGTGTTCTGAACCTCAGTGTCGGTGTTCAAGTGTTCTGAACCTCAGTGTCAGTGTTCAAGAGTTCTGAACCTCAGTGTCGGTGTTCAAGTGTTCTGAACCTCAGTGTCGGTGTTCAAGTGTTCTGAACCTCAGTGTCAGTGTTCAAGTGTTCAGAACCTCAGTGTCGGTGTTCAAGTGTTCTGAACCTCAGTGTCAGTGTTCAAGTGTTCTGAACCTCAGTGTCGGTGTTCAAGTGTTCTGAACCTCAGTGTCAGTGTTCAAGTGTTCTGAACCTCAGTGTCAGTGTTCAAGTGTTCTGAACCTCAGTGTCAGTGTTCAAGTGTTCTGAACCTCAGTGTCAGTGTTCAAGTGTTCTGAACCTCAGTGTCAGTGTTCAAGTGTTCTGAACCTCAGTGTCAGTGTTCAAGTGTTCTGAACCTCAGTGTCAGTGTTCAAGTGTTCTGAACCTCAGTGTCAGTGTTCAAGTGTTCTGAACCTCAGTGTCAGTGTTCAAGTGTTCTGAACCTCAGTGTCAGTGTTCAAGTGTTCTGAACCTCAGTGTCAGTGTTCAAGTGTTCTGAACCTCAGTGTCAGTGTTCAAGTGTTCTGAACCTCAGTGTCAGTGTTCAAGTGTTCTGAACCTCAGTGTCAGTGTTCAAGTGTTCTGAACCTCAGTGTCAGTGTTCAAGTGTTCTGAACCTCAGTGTCAGTGTTCAAGTGTTCTGAACCTCAGTGTCAGTGTTCAAGTGTTCTGAACCTCAGTGTCAGTGTTCAAGTGTTCTGAACCTCAGTGTCAGTGTTCAAGTGTTCTGAACCTCAGTGTCAGTGTTCAAGTGTTCTGAACCTCAGTGTCAGTGTTCAAGTGTTCTGAACCTCAGTGTCAGTGTTCAAGTGTTCTGAACCTCAGTGTCAGTGTTCAAGTGTTCTGAACCTCAGTGTCAGTGTTCAAGTGTTCTGAACCCTCAGTGTCAGTGTTCAAGTGTTCTGAACCTCAGTGTCAGTGTTCAAGTGTTCTGACCTCAGTGTCAGTGTTCAAGTGTTCTGAACCTCAGTGTCAGTGTTCAAGTGTTCTGAACCTCAGTGTCAGTGTTCAAGTGTTCTGAACCTCAGTGTCAGTGTTCAAGTGTTCTGAACCTCAGTGTCAGTGTTCAAGTGTTCTGAACCTCAGTGTCAGTGTTCAAGTGTTCTGAACCTCAGTGTCAGTGTTCAAGTGTTCTGAACCTCAGTGTCAGTGTTCAAGTGTTCTGAACCTCAGTGTCAGTGTTCAAGTGTTCTGAACCTCAGTGTCAGTGTTCAAGTGTTCTGAACCTCAGTGTCAGTGTTCAAGTGTTCTGAACCTCAGTGTCAGTGTTCAAAGTGTTCTGAACCTCAGTGTCAGTGTTCAAGTGTTCTGAACCTCAGTGTCAGTGTTCAAGTGTTCTGAACCTCAGTGTCAGTGTTCAAGTGTTCTGAACCTCAGTGTCAGTGTTCAAGTGTTCTGAACCTCAGTGTCAGTGTTCAAGTGTTCTGAACCTCAGTGTCAGTGTTCAAGTGTTCTGAACCTCAGTGTCAGTGTTCAAGTGTTCTGAACCTCAGTGTCAGTGTTCAAGTGTTCTGAACCTCAGTGTCAGTGTTCAAGTGTTCTGAACCTCAGTGTCAGTGTTCAAGTGTTCTGAACCTCAGTGTCAGTGTTCAAGTGTTCTGAACCTCAGTGTCAGTGTTCAAGTGTTCTGAACCTCAGTGTCAGTGTTCAAGTGTTCTGAACCTCAGTGTCAGTGTTCAAGTGTTCTGAACCTCAGTGTCAGTGTTCAAGTGTTCTGAACCTCAGTGTCAGTGTTCAAGTGTTCTGAACCTCAGTGTCAGTGTTCAAGTGTTCTGAACCTCAGTGTCAGTGTTCAAGTGTTCTGAACCTCAGTGTCAGTGTTCAAGTGTTCTGAACCTCAGTGTCAGTGTTCAAGTGTTCTGAACCTCAGTGTCAGTGTTCAAGTGTTCTGTGTTCTGAACCTCAGTGTCAGTGTTCAAGTGTTCTGAACCTCAGTGTCAGTGTTCAAGTGTTCTGAACTCTCAGTGTTCAGTGTTCTGAAAGTGTTCTGAACCTCAGTGTCAGTGTTCAAGTGTTCTGAACCTCAGTGTCAGTGTTCAAGTGTTCTGAACCTCAGTGTCAGTGTTCAAGTGTTCTGAACCTCAGTGTCAGTGTTCAAGTGTTCTGAACCTCAGTGTCAGTGTTCAAGTGTTCTGAACCTCAGTGTCAGTGTTCAAGTGTTCTGAACCTCAGTGTCAGTGTTCAAGTGTTCTGAACCTCAGTGTCAGTGTTCAAGTGTTCTGAACCTCAGTGTCAGTGTTCAAGTGTTCTGAACCTCAGTGTCAGTGTTCAAGTGTTCTGAACCTCAGTGTCAGTGTTCAAGTGTTCTGAACCTCAGTGTCAGTGTTCAAGTGTTCTGAACCTCAGTGTCAGTGTTCAAGTGTTCTGAACCTCAGTGTCAGTGTTCAAGTGTTCTGAACCTCAGTGTCAGTGTTCAAGTGTTCTGAACCTCAGTGTCAGTGTTCAAGTGTTCTGAACCTCAGTGTCAGTGTTCAAGTGTTCTGAACCTCAGTGTCAGTGTTCAAGTGTTCTGAACCTCAGTGTCAGTGTTCAAGTGTTCTGAACCTCAGTGTCAGTGTTCAAGTGTTCTGAACCTCAGTGTCAGTGTTCAAGTGTTCTGAACCTCAGTGTCAGTGTTCAAGTGTTCTGAACCTCAGTGTCAGTGTTCAAGTGTTCTGAACCTCAGTGTCAGTGTTCAAGTGTTCTGAACCTCAGTGTCAGTGTTCAAGTGTTCTGAACCTCAGTGTCAGTGTTCAAGTGTTCTGAACCTCAGTGTCGGTGTTCA
This sequence comes from Cherax quadricarinatus, assembly GCF_038502225.1. Classification (NCBI taxonomy): domain Eukaryota; kingdom Metazoa; phylum Arthropoda; class Malacostraca; order Decapoda; family Parastacidae; genus Cherax; species Cherax quadricarinatus. Next base: position 12,344,518 of record NC_091351.1, read on the forward strand.
AGTGTTCTGAACCTCAGTGTCGGTGTTCAAGTGTTCTGAACCTCAGTGTCGGTGTTCAAGTGTTCTGAACCTCAGTGTCGGTGTTCAAGTGTTCTGAACCTCAGTGTCGGTGTTCAAGTGTTCTGAACCTCAGTGTCGGTGTTCAAGTGTTCTGAACCTCAGTGTCGGTGTTCAAGTGTTCTGAACCTCAGTGTCGGTGTTCAAGTGTTCTGAACCTCAGTGTCGGTGTTCAAGTGTTCTGAACCTCAGTGTCGGTGTTCAAGTGTTCTGAACCTCAGTGTCAGTGTTCAAGTGTTCTGAACCTCAGTGTCGGTGTTCAAGTGTTCTGAACCTCAGTGTCGGTGTTCAAGTGTTCAGAACCTCAGTGTCGGTGTTCAAGTGTTCTGAACCTCAGTGTCAGTGTTCAAGTGTTCTGAACCTCAGTGTCGGTGTTCAAGTGTTCTGAACCTCAGTGTCAGTGTTCAAGTGTTCTGAACCTCAGTGTCAGTGTTCAAGTGTTCTGAACCTCAGTGTCAGTGTTCAAGTGTTCTGAACCTCAGTGTCAGTGTTCAAGTGTTCTGAACCTCAGTGTCAGTGTTCAAGTGTTCTGAACCTCAGTGTCAGTGTTCAAGTGTTCTGAACCTCAGTGTCAGTGTTCAAGTGTTCTGAACCTCAGTGTCAGTGTTCAAGTGTTCTGAACCTCAGTGTCAGTGTTCAAGTGTTCTGAACCTCAGTGTCAGTGTTCAAGTGTTCTGAACCTCAGTGTCAGTGTTCAAGTGTTCTGAACCTCAGTGTCAGTGTTCAAGTGTTCTGAACCTCAGTGTCAGTGTTGTTCTGAACCTCAGTGTCAGTGTTCAAGTGTTCTGAACCTCAGTGTCAAGTGTTCAAGTGTTCTGAACCTCAGTGTCAGTGTTCAAGTGTTCTGAACCTCAGTGTCAGTGTTCAAGTGTTCTGAACCTCAGTGTTCTGAACCTCAGTGTCAGTGTTCAAGTGTTCTGAACCTCAGTGTCAGTGTTCAAGTGTTCTGAACCCCAGTGTCAGTGTTCAAGTGTTCTGAACCTCAGTGTCAGTGTTCAAGTGTTCTGAACCTCAGTGTCAGTGTTCAAGTGTTCTGAACCCCAGTGTCAGTGTTCAAGTGTTCTGAACCTCAGTGTCAGTGTTCAAGTGTTCTGAACCTCAGTGTCAGTGTTCAAGTGTTCTGAACCTCAGTGTCAGTGTTCAAGTGTTCTGAACCTCAGTGTCAGTGTTCAAGTGTTCTGAACCTCAGTGTCAGTGTTCAAGTGTTCTGAACCTCAGTGTCGGTGTTCAAGTGTTCTGAACCTCAGTGTCAGTGTTCAAGTGTTCTGAACCTCAGTGTCGGTGTTCAAGTGTTCTGAACCTCAGTGTCAGTGTTCAAGTGTTCTGAACCTCAGTGTCGGTGTTCAAGTGTTCTGAACCTCAGTGTCAGTGTTCAAGTGTTCTGAACCTCAGTGTCGGTGTTCAAGTGTTCTGAACCTCAGTGTCAGTGTTCAAGTGTTCTGAACCTCAGTGTCAGTGTTCAAGTGTTCTGAACCTCAGTGTCAGTGTTCAAGTGTTCTGAACCTCAGTGTCAGTGTTCAAGTGTTCTGAACCTCAGTGTCAGTGTTCAAGTGTTCTGAACCTCAGTGTCAGTGTTCAAGTGTTCTGAACCTCAGTGTCAGTGTTCAAGTGTTCTGAACCTCAGTGTCAGTGTTCAAGTGTTCTGAACCTCAGTGTCAGTGTTCAAGTGTTCTGAACCTCAGTGTCAGTGTTCAAGTGTTCTGAACCTCAGTGTCAGTGTTCAAGTGTTCTGAACCTCAGTGTCAGTGTTCAAGTGTTCTGAACCTCAGTGTCAGTGTTCAAGTGTTCTGAACCCCAGTGTCAGTGTTCAAGTGTTCTGAACCTCAGTGTCAGTGTTCAAGTGTTCTGAACCTCAGTGTCAGTGTTCAAGTGTTCTGAACCTCAGTGTCAGTGTTCAAGTGTTCTGAACCTCAGTGTCAGTGTTCAAGTGTTCTGAACCTCAGTGTCAGTGTTCAAGTGTTCTGAACCTCAGTGTCAGTGTTCAAGTGTTCTGAACCTCAGTGTCAGTGTTCAAGTGTTCTTTATAAAGACTCATCAACTTTTTAGTAATGTTCAGGAAATACTTTTTCTATTATCTAGGAAACATTTCTCCAAGAAGACCCATCAAGACGCAAAAGAAACCATCAAGACGCAAAAGAAACCATCAAGACGCAAAAGAAACCATCAAGACGCAAAAGAAGACCCATCAAGACGCAAAAGAAACCATCAAGACGCAAAAGAAGACCCATCAAGACGCAAAAGAAGACCCATCAAGACGCAAAAGAAGACCCATCAAGACGCAAAAGAAACCATCAAGACGCAAAAGAAGACCCATCAAGACGCAAAAGAAGACCCATCAAGACGCAAAAGAAGACCCATCAAGACGCAAAAGAAGACCCATCAAGACGCAAAAGAAGACCCATCAAGACGCAAAAGAAGACCCATCAAGACGTAAAAGAAGACCCATCAAGACGCAAAAGAAGACCCATCAAGACGTAAAAGAAGACCCATCAAGACGTAAAAGAAGACCCATCAAGACGTAAAAGAAGACCCATCAAGACGCAAAAGAAGACCCATCAAGACGTAAAAGAAGACCCATCAAGACGCAAAAGAAGACCCATCAAGACGTAAAAGAAGACCCATCAAGACGTAAAAGAAGACCCATCAAGACGCAAAAGAAGACCCATCAAGACGCAAAAGAAGACCCATCAAGACGCAAAAGAAGACCCATCAAGACGCAAAAGAAGACCCATCAAGACGCAAAAGAAGACCCATCAAGACGCAAAAGAAACCATCAAGACGCAAAACAAACCATCAAGACGCAAGAAAAACCATCCAGAGGCAAGAAAAACCATCAAGACGCTGACACTGACACTGGTGTTCAAGTGTTCTGAACCCCAGTGTCAGTGTTCAAGTGTTCTGAACCTCAGTGTCAGTGTTCAAGTGTTCTGAACCTCAGTGTCAGTGTTCAAGTGTTCTGAACCCCAGTGTCAGTGTTCAAGTGTTCTGAACCTCAGTGTCAGTGTTCAAATGTTCTGAACCTCAGTGTCAGTGTTCAAGTGTTCTGAACCTCAGTGTCAGTGTTCAAGTGTTCTGAACCTCAGTGTCAGTGTTCAAATGTTCTGAACCTCAGTGTCAGTGTTCAAGTGTTCTGAACCCCAGTGTCAGTGTTCAAGTGTTCTGAACCTCAGTGTCGGTGTTCAAGTGTTCTGAACCTCAGTGTCGGTGTTCAAGTGTTCTGAACCTCAGTGTCGGTGTTCAAGTGTTCTGAACCCCAGTGTCAGTGTTCAAGTGTTCTGAACCCCAGTGTCAGTGTTCAAGTGTTCTGAACCTCAGTGTCGGTGTTCAAGTGTTCTGAACCTCAGTGTCGGTGTTCAAGTGTTCTGAACCTCAGTGTCGGTGCTCAAGTGTTCTGAACCCCAGTGTCAGTGTTCAAGTGTTCTGAACCTCAGTGTCGGTGTTCAAGTGTTCTGAACCTCAGTGTCAGTGTTCAAGTGTTCTGAACCTCAGTGTCAGTGTTCAAGTGTTCTGAACCTCAGTGTCAGTGTTCAAGTGTTCTGAACCTCAGTGTCAGTGTTCAAGTGTTCTGAACCTCAGTGTCAGTGTTCAAGTGTTCTGAACCTCAGTGTCAGTGTTCAAGTGTTCTGAACCTCAGTGTCAGTGTTCAAGTGTTCTGAACCTCAGTGTCAGTGTTCAAGTGTTCTGAACATCAGTGTCAGTGTTCAAGTGTTCTGAACCTCAGTGTCAGTGTTCAAGTGTTCTGAACCCCAGTGTCAGTGTTCAAGTGTTCTGAACCTCAGTGTCAGTGTTCAAGTGTTCTGAACCTCAGTGTCAGTGTTCAAGTGTTCTGAACCTCAGTGTCAGTGTTCAAGTGTTCTGAACCTCAGTGTCAGTGTTCAAGTGTTCTGAACCCCAGTGTCAGTGTTCAAGTGTTCTGAACCTCAGTGTCAGTGTTCAAGTGTTCTGAACCTCAGTGTCAGTGTTCAAGTGTTCTGAACCTCAGTGTCAGTGTTCAAGTGTTCTGAACCTCAGTGTCAGTGTTCAAGTGTTCTGAACCTCAGTGTCAGTGTTCAAGTGTTCTGAACCTCAGTGTCAGTGTTCAAGTGTTCTGAACCTCAGTGTCAGTGTTCAAGTGTTCTGAACCTCAGTGTCAGTGTTCAAGTGTTCTGAACCCCAGTGTCAGTGTTCAAGTGTTCTGAACCTCAGTGTCAGTGTTCAAGTGTTCTGAACCTCAGTGTCAGTGTTCAAGTGTTCTGAACCTCAGTGTCAGTGTTCAAGTGTTCTGAACCTCAGTGTCAGTGTTCAAGTGTTCTGAACCTCAGTGTCAGTGTTCAAGTGTTCTGAACCTCAGTGTCAGTGTTCAAGTGTTCTGAACCTCAGTGTCAGTGTTCAAGTGTTCTTTATAAAGACTCATCAACTTTTTAGTAATGTTCAGGAAATACTTTTTCTATTATCTAGGAAACATTTCTCCAAGAAGACCCATCAAGACGCAAAAGAAACCATCAAGACGCAAAAGAAACCATCAAGACGCAAAAGAAACCATCAAGACGCAAAAGAAGACCCATCAAGACGCAAAAGAAACCATCAAGACGCAAAAGAAGACCCATCAAGACGCAAAAGAAGACCCATCAAGACGCAAAAGAAGACCCATCAAGACGCAAAAGAAACCATCAAGACGCAAAAGAAGACCCATCAAGACGCAAAAGAAGACCCATCAAGACGCAAAAGAAGACCCATCAAGACGCAAAAGAAGACCCATCAAGACGCAAAAGAAGACCCATCAAGACGCAAAAGAAGACCCATCAAGACGTAAAAGAAGACCCATCAAGACGCAAAAGAAGACCCATCAAGACGTAAAAGAAGACCCATCAAGACGTAAAAGAAGACCCATCAAGACGTAAAAGAAGACCCATCAAGACGCAAAAGAAGACCCATCAAGACGTAAAAGAAGACCCATCAAGACGCAAAAGAAGACCCATCAAGACGTAAAAGAAGACCCATCAAGACGTAAAAGAAGACCCATCAAGACGCAAAAGAAGACCCATCAAGACGCAAAAGAAGACCCATCAAGACGCAAAAGAAGACCCATCAAGACGCAAAAGAAGACCCATCAAGACGCAAAAGAAGACCCATCAAGACGCAAAAGAAACCATCAAGACGCAAAACAAACCATCAAGACGCAAGAAAAACCATCCAGAGGCAAGAAAAACCATCAAGACGCTGACACTGACACTGGTGTTCAAGTGTTCTGAACCCCAGTGTCAGTGTTCAAGTGTTCTGAACCTCAGTGTCAGTGTTCAAGTGTTCTGAACCTCAGTGTCAGTGTTCAAGTGTTCTGAACCCCAGTGTCAGTGTTCAAGTGTTCTGAACCTCAGTGTCAGTGTTCAAATGTTCTGAACCTCAGTGTCAGTGTTCAAGTGTTCTGAACCTCAGTGTCAGTGTTCAAGTGTTCTGAACCTCAGTGTCAGTGTTCAAATGTTCTGAACCTCAGTGTCAGTGTTCAAGTGTTCTGAACCCCAGTGTCAGTGTTCAAGTGTTCTGAACCTCAGTGTCGGTGTTCAAGTGTTCTGAACCTCAGTGTCGGTGTTCAAGTGTTCTGAACCTCAGTGTCGGTGTTCAAGTGTTCTGAACCCCAGTGTCAGTGTTCAAGTGTTCTGAACCCCAGTGTCAGTGTTCAAGTGTTCTGAACCTCAGTGTCGGTGTTCAAGTGTTCTGAACCTCAGTGTCGGTGTTCAAGTGTTCTGAACCTCAGTGTCGGTGCTCAAGTGTTCTGAACCCCAGTGTCAGTGTTCAAGTGTTCTGAACCTCAGTGTCGGTGTTCAAGTGTTCTGAACCTCAGTGTCAGTGTTCAAGTGTTCTGAACCTCAGTGTCAGTGTTCAAGTGTTCTGAACCTCAGTGTCAGTGTTCAAGTGTTCTGAACCTCAGTGTCAGTGTTCAAGTGTTCTGAACCTCAGTGTCAGTGTTCAAGTGTTCTGAACCTCAGTGTCAGTGTTCAAGTGTTCTGAACCTCAGTGTCAGTGTTCAAGTGTTCTGAACCTCAGTGTCAGTGTTCAAGTGTTCTGAACATCAGTGTCAGTGTTCAAGTGTTCTGAACCTCAGTGTCAGTGTTCAAGTGTTCTGAACCTCAGTGTCAGTGTTCAAGTGTTCTTTATAAAGACTCATCAACTTTTTAGTAATGTTCAGGAAATACTTTTTCTATTATCTAGGAAACATTTCTCCAAGAAGACCCATCAAGACGCAAAAGAAACCATCAAGACGCAAAAGAAACCATCAAGACGCAAAAGAAACCATCAAGACGCAAAAGAAGACCCATCAAGACGCAAAAGAAACCATCAAGACGCAAAAGAAGACCCATCAAGACGCAAAAGAAGACCCATCAAGACGCAAAAGAAGACCCATCAAGACGCAAAAGAAACCATCAAGACGCAAAAGAAGACCCATCAAGACGCAAAAGAAGACCCATCAAGACGCAAAAGAAGACCCATCAAGACGCAAAAGAAGACCCATCAAGACGCAAAAGAAGACCCATCAAGACGCAAAAGAAGACCCATCAAGACGTAAAAGAAGACCCATCAAGACGCAAAAGAAGACCCATCAAGACGTAAAAGAAGACCCATCAAGACGTAAAAGAAGACCCATCAAGACGTAAAAGAAGACCCATCAAGACGCAAAAGAAGACCCATCAAGACGTAAAAGAAGACCCATCAAGACGCAAAAGAAGACCCATCAAGACGTAAAAGAAGACCCATCAAGACGTAAAAGAAGACCCATCAAGACGCAAAAGAAGACCCATCAAGACGCAAAAGAAGACCCATCAAGACGCAAAAGAAGACCCATCAAGACGCAAAAGAAGACCCATCAAGACGCAAAAGAAGACCCATCAAGACGCAAAAGAAACCATCAAGACGCAAAACAAACCATCAAGACGCAAGAAAAACCATCCAGAGGCAAGAAAAACCATCAAGACGCAAGAAAAACCATCAAGACGCAAGAAAAACCATTGAAAGGCAAGAAAAACCATCCAGAGACAAGAAAAACCATCCAGAAGCAAGAAAAACCATCCAGAGGCAAGAAAAACCATTCAGAGGCAAGAAAAACCATCCAGAGGCAAGAAAAACCATCCAGAGGCAAGAAAACCCATCCAGAGGCAAGAAAAACCATCCAGAGGCAAGAAAAACCATCCAGAGGCAAGAAAAACCATCCAGAGGCAAGAAAAATCATCCAGAGGCAAGAAAAACCATCCAGAGGCAAGAAAAATCATCCAGAGGCAAGAAAAAATATCAAGACGCAAGAAAAACCATTGAAAGGCAAGAAAAACCATCCAGAGACAAGAAAAACCATCCAGAAGCAAGAAAAACCATCCAGAGGCAAGAAAAACCATTCAGATGCAAGAAAAACCATCCAGAGGCAAGAAAAACCATCCAGAGGCAAGAAAACTCATCCAGAGGCAAGAAAAACCATCCAGAGGCAAGGAAAACCAGCCAGAGGCAAGAAAAACCATCCAGAGACAAGAAAAACCATCCAGAGGCAAGAAAAACCATTCAGAGGCAAGAAAAACCATCCAGAGGCAAGAAAAACCATCCAGAGGCAAGAAAACCCATCCAGAGGCAAGAAAACCCATCCAGAGGCAAGAAAAACCATCCAGAGGCAAGAAAAACCAGCCAGAGGCAAGAAAAACCATCCAGAGGCAAGAAAAACCATCCAGAGGCAAGAAAACCCATCCAGAGGCAAGAAAAACCATCCAGAGGCAAGAAAAACCAGCCAGAGGCAAGAAAAACCTTCGAGAGGCAATAAAAACCAGCCAGAAGCAAGAAAAACCACACTTTGGCGAGAGAAACCAGCCAGAGACAAGAGAATCCAGCCAGAGACAGAGGAAAAAAAACCAGCCAGAGGAAAGAAAACAGCCAGAGTTAAAAACCATCCAGAGCAAATAAAAACCGTACAGAGCAGATAAAACTCCCAGAAGCAATAAAACCAGCGGCTCCAGTTCACATTTCAGACATTCATAGAAGGATCAGCCATCCTGTGAACTGGTGCACTGCCAACACTATCTATCCCTCTCCTAGCCTTCACTGCCAACACTATCTATCCCTCTCCTAGCCTTCACTGCCAACACTATCCCTCCCTCTCCTAGCCTTCGCTGCCAACATTATCCCTCCCTCTCCTAGCCTTCACTGCCAACACTATCCCTCCCTCTCCTAGCCTTCACTGCCAACACTATCCCTCCCTCTCCTAGCCTTCAGTGCCAACACTATCTATCCCTTTCCTAGCTTTCACTGCCAACACTATCTATCCCTCTCCTAGCCTTCACTGCCAACACTATCCCTCCCTCTCCTAGCCTTCAGTGCCAACACTATCTATCCCTCTCCTAGCTTTCACTGCCAACACTATCTATCCCTCTCCTAGCCTTCACTGCCAACACTATCCCTCCCTCTCCTAGCCTTCACTGCCAACATTATCCCTCCCTCTCATAGCCTTCACTGCCAACACTATCCCTCCCTCTCCTAGCCTTCACTGCCAACACTATCTATCCCTCTCCAAGCCTTCACTGCCAACACTATCTATCCCTCTCCTAGCCTTCACTGCCAACACTATCCCTCCCTCTCCTAGCCTTCACTGCCATCACTATCCCTCCCTCTCCTAGCCTTCACTGCCAACACTATCCCTCCCTCTCCTAGCCTTCACTGCCAACACTATCCCTCCCTCTCCTAGCCTTCACTGCCAACACTATCTATCCCTCTCCTAGCCTTCACTGCCAACACTATCTATCCCTCTCCCAGCCTTCACTGCCAACACTATCCCTCCCTCTCCTAGCCTTCACTGCCAGCATTATCCCTCCCTCTCCTAGCCTTCACTGCCAACACTATCCCTCCCTCTCCTAGCCTTCACTGCCAACATTATCCCTCCCTCTAATAGCCTTCACTGCCAACACTATCCCTCCCTCTCCTAGCCTTCACTGCCAACACCATCCCTCCCTCCCCTAGCCTTCACTGCCAACACTATCTATCTCTCTCCTAGCCTTCACTGCTAACACTATCCCTCCCTCTCCTAGCCTTCACTGCCAACATTATCCCTCCCTCTCCTAGCCTTCACTGCCAACACTATCTATCTCTCTCCTAGCCTTCACTGCCAACACTATCCCTCCCTCTCCTAGCCTTCACTGCCATCACTATCTATCCCTCTCCTAGCCTTCACTGCCAACACTATCCCTCCCTCTCCTAGCCTTCACAGACGCAGTCTGTTGAGTCAGCCTCTTAGGTACTACAGTATACACAATATTATGTACACTATTATACACCGTATTATACACACTACTATACACCGTATTATAAATCGTATTTTACACACTATTATACACAGTATTTTTAACAAGAAAGTTACTCTTGAATGGGTGGGGTTAGAGTAACAGCTTTGAGCAGAGAAAATGTTGGCAACTACGCAGTTGAAAGTGTTTGTAAACATGGAAAATTTTTATTGTCATTGACAGAGTGTCGAGCTTGAATATCGCTTAGAATATTGCTTAGGACAGAGCTGAATATGTAACAAGAGAGCAAGAGCCTATACTTATTAAGCCAAGCCAGTAGACGACCAGATGTCAGAGCTTTGAAGACCCAGGCAACGTTGGCATGATGACAGAGAAAGTTATCCTCTGTGGTTATCTGTCAGACACACACACACACACACACACACACACACACACACACACACACACACACACACACACACACACACATATATTCTCTTTTTGTTATTAACAATGTTAGTCAAGCAGCTCGTGTTGCTATCAAGATACCAATGACAGTCATACACTGTGAATTACCTAAAGTACCTCACAGGCAACACAGAGACAAAATCTTGTCCCTCTCGACTTACTGAACGATAATTAGTGGCAAATTTCGCGAGTTACTTGGGTACCGCATTCTAGAATTAAAGATTTAGAATTACTAACTCCGCCTCGACATCCAGTATAACGCTCACACGACTGGAACCACACGACTGGAACCACACGACTGGCCCACTTGTGTAGGAACCCTTCCTACACAAGTGGACCACATTTGATGGTCAAATGTACGATGGTCAAATGTTACTCACTGTGCAGTGAGTAACCTACAAAACAGTGGCCTAAAATTGCGGCCAGCGGGTCACAATTTGAGGACCATTGCTCTAGAGAACAAGATAATAAGTTGAGAAGGGGAGTGAAAGGACACACACACACACACACACACACACACACACACACACACACACACACACACACACACACACACACACACACACACACACACACACACACCATACATAGTCAGTCGACAATAGTTCAGAGGTGGAGCTAGTAGCAATGGATCGACTCTCGCAAATAGTTAGGTGAGTACAGGTAGATGAGTACAGATAGGTGAGTACAGATGAGTACAGCTAGGTGAGTGCAGCTAGGTGAGTACAGCTAGATGAATACAGCTATGTGAGTACAGCTAGGTGAATACAGCTAGGTGAGTACAGCTAGGTGAGTACAGCTAGGTGAATACAGCTAGGTGAGTACAGCTAGGTGAGTACAGCTAGGTGAATGCAGCTATGTGAGTACAGCTAGGTGAGTACAGCTAGGTGAGTACAGCTAGGTGAGTACAGCTAGGTGAATACAGCTAGGTGAGTACAGCTAGGTGAGTACAGCTAGGTGAATGCAGCTAGGTGAGTACAGCTAGGTGAGTTCAGCTAGGTGAGTACAGCTAGGTGAATACAGCTAGGTGAGTACAGCTAGATGAGTACAGCTAGGTGAGTACAGCTAGGTGAATACAGCTAGGTGAATACAGTAAGGTGAATACAGCTAGGTGAATACAGCTAGGTGAATACAGTAAGGTGAATACAGCTAGGTGAGTACAGCTAGGTGAATGCAGTAAGGTGAATACAGCTAGGTGAATACAGTAAGGTGAATACAGCTAGGTGAATACAGTAAGACGAATACAGCTAGGTGAATACAGCTAGGTGAATACAGCTAGGTGAATACAGTAAGGTGAATACAGCCAGGTGAGTACAGCTAGGTGAATACAGTAAGGTGAATACAGCTAGGTGAATACAGTAAGGTGAATACAGCTAGGTGAATACAGCTAGGTGAATACAGTAAGGTGAATACAGCTAGGTGAATACAGTAAGGTGAATACAGCTAGGTGAATACAGCTAGGTGAATACAGCTAGGTGAGTACAGCTAGGTGAATACAGCTAGGTGAATACAGCTAGGTGAGTACAGCTAGGTGAGTACAGCTAGGTGAATACAGCTAGGTGAATACAGCTAGGCGAGTACAGCTAGGTGAATACAGCTGGGTGAATACAGCGAGGTGAATACAGCTAGGTGAATGCAGCTAGGTGAATACAGTAAGGTGAATACAGCTAGGTGAATACAGCTAGGTGAGTACAGCTAGGTGAATACAGCTAGGTGAATACAGCTAGGTGAGTACAGTTAGATGAATACAGCTAGGTGAATACAGCAAGGTGAGTACAGCTAGGTGAGTACAGCTAGGTGAATACAGCTAGTTGAATACAGCTAGGCGAGTACAGCTAGGTGAATACAGCTAGGTGAATACAGCTAGGTGAATACAGCTAGGTGAATACAGCTAGGTGAGTACAGCTAGGTGAGTACAGCTAGATGAATACAGCTAGGTGAATACAGCTAGGTGAATACAGCTAGGTGAATACAGCTAGGTGAGTACAGCTAGGTGAATACAGCTAGGTGAATACAGATAGGTGAGTACAGCTAGGTGAGTACAGCTAGATGAATAAAGCTAGGTGAATACAGCTAGGTGAATACAGCTAGGTGAGTACAGCTAGGTGAGTACAGCTAGGTGAGTACAGCTAGATGAATACAGCTAGTTGAATACAGCTAGGTGAATACAGCTAGGTGAATACAGCTAGGTGAGTACAGCTAGGTGAGTACAGCTAGATGAATACAGCTAGGTGAATACAGCTAGGTGAATACAGCTAGGTGAGTACAGCTAGGTGAGTACAGCTAGCTGAATACAGCTAGGTGAATACAGCTAGGTGAGTACAGCTAGGTGAGTACAGCTAGGTGAGTACAGCTAGGTGAATACAGCTAGGTGAATACAGCTAGGTGAATACAGCTAGGTGAGTACAGCTAGGTGAGTACAGCTAGCTGAATACAGCTAGGTGAATACAGCTAGGTGAGTACAGCTAGGTGAGTACAGCTAGGTGAGTACAGCTAGGTGAATACAGCTAGGTGAATACAGCTAGGTGAGCACAGCTAGGTGAGTACAGCTAGGTGAATACAGCTAGGTGAATACAGCTAGGTGAGTACAGCTAGGTGAGTACAGCTAGGTGAGTACAGCTAGGTGAGTACAGCTAGGTGAATACCGCTAGGTGAGTACAACACGCAGGACAGTCTAGTAGACGCTGAGTCTAGTATATGAGTTACACTTCTTAATAAAATCAATGTTTTTCAGAATGACTGTGCCAAAGTCATGAATAATGGCGCATGTTGTGGTGCTAGAGTGGCACCCCACCAAGATGGTGCTGGGGGAGTGGCATGCCACCATGATGGTGCTGGGGGAGTGGCATGCCACCATGATGGTGCTGGGGGAGTGGTATGCCACCATGAAGGTGCTGGAGGAGTGGTATGCCACCAAGATGGTGCTAGAGGAGTGGCATGCCACTATGATGGTGCTAGAGGAGTGGCATGCCACCAAGATGGTGCTAGAGGAGTGGCATGCCACCATGATGGTGCAAGAAGAGTGGTATGCCACCATGATGGTGCTAGAGGAGTGGCGTGCCACTATGATGGTGCTAGAGGAGTGGCATGCCACTATGATGGTGCTAGAGGAGTGGCATGCCACCATGATGGTGCTAGAGGAGTGGCATGCCACCAAGATGGTGCTAGAGGAGTGGCATGCCACCATGATGGTGCAAGAAGAGTGGTATGCCACCATGATGGTGCTAGAGGAGTGGCATGCCACCAAGATAGTGCTAGAGGAGTGGCATGCCACCATGATGGTGCTAGAGGAGCGGCATGCCACCATGATAGTGCAAGAAGAGTGGCATGCCACCATGATGGTGCTAGAGGAGTGGCATGCCACCATGATGGTGCTAGAGGAGTGGCATGCCACCATGATAGTGCAAGAAGAGTGGCATGCCACCATGATGGTGCTAGAGGAGTGGCATGCCACCATGATGGTGCTAGAGGAGCGGCATGCCACCATGATAGTGCAAGAAGAGTGGCATGCCACCATGATGGTGCTAGAGGAGTGGCATACTACCATGATGGTGCTGGAGAAGTGGCATGCCACCATGATGGTGCTAGAGGAGTGGCATGCCACCATGATGGTGCTAGAGGAGTGGCATACCACCATGATGGTGCTTATCACTAAACAATTAAAAATTCGCTGCCTTATAAAGCACATGAGCGTCCCGAGGTCAGGCTCGGAGAAACACAGGTCAAAGGTCAAAAGTGAGGTCAGGCATATGTGAGGTCAGAGGTAATGTTGAGAGCTGGAACGCTCATCGTTACAAATTCTGACTGAGGAAGATATTCTTGGACACAAAGTACACACAGCTTTAAAAATTAGGGAAGCCTCAAAAATATTATAGACAGGTACATGAGTGGGTGTGGGTGAGTGTGAGTTGGACCTGCCTAACATGTGATGAATGGTTTTGAAAACCAAGTTGAAGAATTAAGACACTTATGCAACATATGGGAATTTTTACTGAAGAAATGTTTCGCCACACAGTGACTTCATCAGTCTTATACAAAGACTAATGAAGTCACTGTGTGGCGAAACGTTTCTTTAATAAAGATTCCCATATGTTGCATAAGTGTTTCAGTTCTTCAATCTGCCTAACATGGGTAGGGGGCTCGACTATTCTTATGTTATATATGGCAGGCCAGGTACACTACTTCTCATCATGACCTCAGAACCATGCTGGGTGGAACGGAAACTGTCTTCCTACGAGCCCTGCGAATTTGCATTGACGAATGTCTTTGAAAATATTAAAAAAATTATATTGAGCAGTATTCCCTTCCCCCATTTCCCCACCATATATCACACTTGTGGACACAACGTCAGCGCTCGAGGAGGATAACAATTTTGACAGGCAACTGGACCTGTCCACAGGGCAGACTGCCATCATCATCGTAACAATACTCCCCGAAGCCAACATAGAAGTGGCAAACCACATCCATGTTAGCAACCCACGACCATGTGATAGTTATGGTGGGAGTCCATGCCACCAAAACTATCAATATAGGTTACCGGAAGCCCTAGACCGAGAACTACTTCCAAAGGTATACTATGTGGCGGATGCGATCAATTCCACGTCGGGGAGACCGGCCGAGACCTTGAGATACTCCATCACGGACTCCAAAATACCTGCAGGATGGATAACACCAATAACGCATGCGTGGTGCGTCGCACCGTACATTTTCACATTTTATACTTAGGGAGAGCACAACAGTCACAGAATCACAATGACAGAACCAGATACAGAATTTTAGAAGCAGCCAAGATCCGCCTTACCAGCGAACACAATGTAATGTACAGTATATGTTAGCTAAACCCACTGCCCACGTTGTCTATGATTAGTAGAATAAAAATACTATGTGCGAGACCCAATAAGCCTGTCAGTACGTAATCTCACGTTTGAGCGCTGACCTATCTTTCTGATCCTAATCTCAACCTTATTACACTGTGTATTTGCTGATTCCGGTATACTTAATAAAGATCAGCCTTTGGTGTAACATCGTAATAAAAGACTTCGTGCTACCGGTATCTTTATTTTCGGCACGCCATCCCAAACATCCCTTCCCCCTCCCCCTCTTAAACTCCCCCTCCCCCTCTTCATCACCCCCCCCACCAACACCCTCCAACAGCTCAACACACAAAAAGTGTCCAGAGAGCCTATTAAGACAGTTGCAAGTGAAGATAAGTGTGTATTTGCACGCCATCTGAGAACGGTCAGGGAAACACCTGTAGCTGGGTCCAGTCTAGGTGATAGTCATAAATTGTTTGTGGTCGGACACAGTGTCAGTGAACCTAACCTAATCTAATCTAATTATCATAACCTAATCTAACCTAATCTAAATGAATCTAAGCTATTTAACCAAATTTTAAACTAACCTAACTTAACCTAATTTTAAACTAACCTAACTTAACCTAATTTTAAATTAACCTAACTTAACCTAATTTTAAATTAACCTAACTTAACCTAATTTTAAATTAATCTAACTTAACCAACTTAACCTAATTTTAAACTAACCTAACTTAACCTAATTTTAGACTAACCTAACTTAACTTAATTTTAAGCTAACCTAACTTAACCTAATTTTAAGCTAACCTAACTTAACCTAATTTTAAACTAACCTAACTTAACCTAATTTTAAACTAACCTAACTTAACCTAATTTTAAACTAACCTAACTTAACCTAATTTTAAACTAACCCAACTTAATCTAATTTTAAACTAACCAAACTTAACCTAATTTTAAACTAACCTAACTTAAGCTAATTTTAATCTAACCTAACTTAATCTATACTATTTTAAATTAATCTAAATTCGCTCCGTGACGTTTTTTTACCTACCTATATTTAAAACATCCCGAAGTTTTCACCTCAATGGCACTACCTCGGAGTTTCTTCCACTAAGTTACAACTCTATTGCCAAACCAATACGTACTTCCCTATATCCCCTCTAAATCTAAATTTCTCCAACTTGAATCCATTGCTGCGAGTTCTGTCCGGGTTAGATATTTTCAGAGCGGTATTTATATCCCATTTATTTATTCCTGTTTTCCATTTGTTCAGTGGGAAACAAGAGATTCAGACGTTCAGTGTATCAAGGGGGGGGGTTGTGTGTAATGCTGTATGACCGTCAGTCCGTATTGGGCTTTTAATTTCTTCTACTGATAGCCAGTAAGTCACAAGTGACAGCTCCGTCTGGTGATGGAAACAAGCAAAAATTGGAGTGTAAAGATATTCTTTTTCGACGACGTTTCGCTCCTAGTGGGCTTTATCAAGTTACAAATGAACGTGGATTAAGAGGAGAAGAAAATATTCAAACAGCTCCGGGGAGAACCTTGAGTTTTCTCTGAGGTACGTTTATTGTCTTCTCTGAGGATGAGGGTCCCCATTCCAGCTATAGAGGTGGTACTTCCCTATATATATATTTATATATATATTTATATATATATATATATATATATATATATATATATATATATATATATATATATATATATATATATATATATATATATATATATATATATACGTACTTTAATACCTGAAGTAGGCCTTAAAATAAATTCATAAACATGGTATATAAAATCCCTCAGTGGTAATCAGGTATAATCCGAGGGAAAGGAAGGTATCAAAAATTCCCTGGATCAGAAATCCTTCACCAGCGTTAAGCTATACATTTTCATGGTTCTGGTCAGAGCCAATGAGAACTCAAGTTTATTTCACTGGCGCGAAGGCGCAGCCAATTAGAATCCACATCAATTTATGACGTCAAGGTATCGAATACCAAAACGAACCAGCCAATCAGCAGTAGTTGCATTACTGGATTAGCCAATCAGAGCACGCGTGGGGGGAGGGAAGTCAAACTAAGCGGGAAAACTGCAGCATCAGTGAAGCTCAAGACGACGTAGAGTGTGGGTGCTCGTGCCTCTGGTAAATACATTTTTTTTTCCCATTTTTGGGGTCGTTACCTGGTTATTTACGTTCATCAACGCTTTGACGTGATAGTTTAGTCAGTGTAGTATGTACGTGAAGCTGTAGACCTGACATATATGTGTGAATTATTGATGTATATTGATTTTTATCAGATCGAACCTAAGTTAGCAAAACCCGTGAATGTTTTTTATTCCAGGGAAGTGGCAGACCCAGACGGTAATTCTTAACAGCTACATTGTCCAATTTCAAGGTATTTATTACGGCGGGTTTAGTGCATAGTGATATTATTATTTGAAATGTGACTAGGATTGAATTAATTTAAATAATATATGACTAGGATTGTTTTGGTTATAATTTTTTTTAGTTTTCTGTCCTCCTTCATACTGATGTCTTGCCGACGGTGAAAGGCTCTTGATCCAAGGACTGAGCTGCTCTCCGCTGTCAACAAATGATAGCGTTTCCCGTGCAGTTTTTAACCCCCATACGGGTTTAGCGCTGCCCCATGACGTGCCTACCATTATTATGGACCATAGTGGGTTTGGAAGACCTTGATGCTGGTAAAGGACTCTTGATCCAAGGATTTGTTCCCGATTTCCTGTTTCTCGGATTGAACCTGATTGATCCTCCAGGCGTTGTGTAAGCCCTACGAGTTTAGTGCTCCCTAATGAGTTAATAGAGTATGCTAAAGAGAAAGTCATTGCAGTGTGTCAAATATTTGCACGTTGGCAGCGTGTCATTATTTGTACGCTCAAAGGGTGTCATTAACACGTTCAAAGGGTGTCATTAACACGCTCAAAGGGTGTCATTAACACGTTCAAAGGGTGTCATTAACACGTTCAAAGGGTGTCATTAACACGTTCAAAGGGTGTCATTAACACGTTCAAAGGGTGTCATTAACACGTTCAAAGGGTGTCATTAACACGCTCAAAGGGTGTCATTAACACGTTCAAAGGGTGTCATTAACACGTTCAAAGGGTGTCATTAACACGTTCAAAGGGTGTCATTAACACGTTCAAAGGGTGTCATTAACACGTTCAAAGGGTGTCATTAACACGCTCAAAGGGTGTCATTAACACGTTCAAAGGGTGTCATTAACACGCTCAAAGGGTGTCATTAACACGCTCAAAGGGTGTCATTAACACGCACAAAGGGTGTCATTAACACGTTCAAAGGGTGTCATTAACACGCTCAAAGGGTGTCATTAACACGCTCAAAGGGTGTCATTAACACGCTCAAAGGGTGTCATTAACACGCTCAAAGGGTGTCATTAACACGTTCAAAGGGTGTCATTAACACGTTCAAAGGGTGTCATTAACACGCTCAAAGGGTGTCATTAACACGCTCAAAGGGTGTCATTATCACGTTCAAAGGGTGTCATTAACACGTTCAAAGGGTGTCATTAACACGCTCAAAGGGTGTCATTAACACGCTCAAAGGGTGTCATTAACACGCTTAAAGGGTGTCATTAACACGCTTAAAGGGTGTCATTAACACGCTTAAAGGGTGTCATTAACACGCTTAAAGGGTGTCATTAACACGTTCAAAGGGTGTCATTAACACGCTCAAAGGGTGTCATTAACACGCTCAAAGGGTGTCATTAACACGCTTAAAGGGTGTCATTAACACGCTTAAAGGGTGTCATTAACACGTTCAAAGGGTGTCATTAACACGCTCAAAGGGTGTCATTAGCACGCTCGAAAGGTGTCATTAACACGCTCAAAGGGTGTCATTAACACGCTCAAAGGGTGTCATTAGCACGCTCGAAAGGGTGTCATTAGCACGCTCGAAAGGTGTCATTAACACGCTCAAAGGGTGTCATTAACACGCTCAAAGGGTGTCATTAGCACGCTCGAAAGGTGTCATTAACACGCTCAAAGGGTGTCATTAGCACGCTCGAAAGGTGTCATTAACACGCTCAAAGGGTGCCATTAGCACGCTCGAAAGGGTGTCATTAGCACGCTCGAAAGGGTGTCATTAGCACGCTCGAAAGGGTGTCATTAGCACGCTCGAAAGGGTGTCATTAGCACGCTCGAAAGGGTGTCATTAGCACGCTCGAAAGGGTGTCATTAGCACGCTCGAAAGGGTGTCATTAGCACGCTCGAAAGGGTGTCATTAGCACGCTCGAAAGGGTGTCATTAGCACGCTCGAAAGGGTGTCATTAGCACGCTCGAAAGGGTGTCATTAGCACGCTCGAAAGGGTGTCATTAGCACGCTCGAAAGGGTGTCATTAGCACGCTCGAAAGGGTGTCATTAGCACGCTCAAAAGGGTGTCATTAGCACGCTCGAAAGGGTGTCATTAGCACGCTCGAAAGGGTGTCATTAGCACGCTCGAAAGGGTGTCATTAGCACGCTCGAAAGGGTGTCATTAGCACGCTCGAAAGGGTGTCATTAGCACGCTCGAAAGGGTGTCATTAGCACGCTCGAAAGGGTGTCATTAGCACGCTCGAAAGGGTGTCATTAGCAAGCTCGAAAGGGTGTCATTAGCACGCTCGAAAGGGTGTCATTAGCACGCTCGAAAGGGTGTCATTAGCACGCTCGAAAGGGTGTCATTAGCACGCTCGAAAAGGTGTCATTAGCACGCTCGAAAGGGTGTCATTAGCACGCTCGAAAGGGTGTCATTAGCACGCTCGAAAGGGTGTCATTAGCATGCTCGAAAGGGTGTCATTAGCACGCTCGAAAGGGTGTCATTAGCACGCTCGAAAGGGTGTCATTAGCACGCTCGAAAGGGTGTCATTAGCACGCTCGAAAGGGTGTCATTAGCATGCTCGAAAGGGTGTCATTAGCACGCTCGAAAGGGTGTCATTAGCACGCTCGAAAGGGTGTCATTAGCACGCTCGAAAGGGTGTCATTAGCACGCTCGACGAGTGCCAAGACACTGCGAGCTATGTATTTACGAATGAATATGGTCGAGATGTGCTTTACCTTGGCGAGTCAGGTTTGGTATGGCCAGTAACCGGATGGGTGGGGGGAGGGGATGGGTGGCTACTAGGATTCAGCCTCGATTTTCAAACCATCTTCAAATTTCATTGTTAGTTTCTGATGCGTTTACGTACGTAAATTTCCGGATGTATGATTTTTGGACGGTGTCCAAAATAATACGTTTTTTGAGATGATATCTTTGATATATACTCCATACGTGTTAGCGCATGTGCCACATACAGTGTGAGGTGTATGTCCTGTATATTTACTGTTTACTTAATTACTGTTCTAGGGTTTAAAGTAATTTAACTACTGGTGAACTGGTTACGTGTAGTCGATAGGCTTTAAGGCCAGTATTACATGTCATGCCGAATAGGTATAATTTGTTTTTCTTATTATGGAACAAGACCCAACTACTTAATACTGATTCTTACGATTTACTGAAGGCTCTAAAAGCAACTGAAGTTAATATTGTGTAAGATAAATTTTAACTCTTCTTATTTCCTCTCTAGGAAGGTTTCTTGCCAGCTCTCAGCAAGATAGCACGACACTTGGTTGTATATCTACTCTGCCTCGTGAAGCTAGCCAGAGTCTTGCTTTTATATCTGCTCTGCCAGGAGCATAGTAAGACTTGCTAGTATAACAAACATAAAATTTTACAGTTAAGATGTTGAACATCTTAAAACAGAATTTTTAATGTTTATAATGGCAACTTGAGGCACATTTATGTTTTTCAAATACTGTTTATTTTCAAACTTAATAATTTTTTTTGCCTTATTTTTTCCTTCCAGCCTAAATAACATAAAATATGCTTTCCTTTCAGGTTAGTTTTTTTTCGTTGTTATATTTTTTCAGCCTAATATATATATATATATATATATATATATATATATATATATATATATATATATATATATATATATATATATACATATTCCTTTTCACCCTAATATATTTTTCCCTTTCAGCCTAATATATTTTTTCCTTTTCAGCCTAATATATTTTTTTCCCTTTCAGGCTAATATATATTTTTATTTTTCAGCTTATTTTTTTTCCTTTCAACCTAATATATTTTCTTCCTCTCAGTTTAATACTTTTTTCCATTTGTCTAATATATATAGTATATATATTTTTTTCCTTTAGCCTAATATATTTTTTCCCTTTTCAGCAAAATACTTTTTTTTCTTATGGTATCACATGCATTTGTTTCAGCTTACTGTATTTTTTTCTTTCAGTGTAATAAATTTTTTTTTTCAGGTTAATATGCTTTTTTTTATTTCAGTCTAATACAATATATTTTTTACCCCTCCAAACCTATATTTTCTCGTCCAGTTAAATATTTCATAGCCCCTTAATATTACCTTTAATTTTTTTGCATTAGAGCTAAAAATATTTTTATCTACATTTAGCCTTATAATTTTTACCAGTTTCAGTATTTCATTCTGCATAAGATAAGATTTAAGATTTCGTTCGGATTTTTAACCCCGGAGGGTTAGCCACCCAGGATAACCCAAGAAAGTCAGTGCGTCATCGTGGACTGTCTAACTTATTTACATTGTGGTCCTCAATCTTGTCCCCCAGGATGCGACCCACACCAGTCGACTAACACCCAGGTGCCTATTTGCTGCTAGGTGAACAGGACAACAGGTGTAAGGAAACGTGTCGAAATGTTTCCACCCGCCGGGAATCGACCCCGGGCCCTCCGTGTGTGAAGCGGGAGCTTTAGCCACCGGGCCACCGGGCCACCGGGCCACCGAGCCACCGGGCCACCGGGCCACCAACTTTTCAATGTACATTACCTTATAGCCTGTCATATTCTAAATAGTAAATAATTTTTGTAATGCCTAACTTTTATCCTACCAATATTAATCTTATTTTTTATAGTTGTACCCATTATGACTTTCCTTGCAGTAAGGTTTACTTGTTTGTATCAGTAGTTCATTTTAGTCGTTTTTTTTTTTTTTTCAAAATACGTACTACTGAATCTGATCACAGTATATTACACTTGAAAATTAGCACGAATAATACTACATGTGGTATAATTTGTCGATCATTGGACAACTTATTTTCAGCTTGTTAATTTGTGTAAGTTACCAGAAGTTCAACGTAATGTCAAGTTCAGTATTTTCGTATTTACAGCTATATACTGCAACTATAAGTCAGGGTTCCTGTTGACAGTGTATCTCAGTGAGCAAGGGTATGACTATGTATATCTTAGGGGAGGAGTGAAAATAACAGAAACCGCTTACGAGAGTAGTATATGTGACCAGAAGAGTTTAAAGGTAAGTCTTGCTACCTATTTAATTGCACATTGCCCTGTAAATATAACTAAAATGAAAAGTAGAGTATGAGAAGAGTTAGAGTCACAGTATTAATATATGGCTGCACCTTGAGCCTTATCCGTTGTGTCACTCCTTAGTTAAATTTGAGAAAACAATAATTGTATAGTATAATTGCCGATAATTCAATTACAGTTTAGGAATTGATACGAGTGTCAAAATAATAAGTTACTGACTCGCGAAATCGTTATGATACGATTGCTAACGCGCTGGTCTGGAATTTTACGACTCGCTAGCCGCGAATTCAATCTCCACCCGTATCGTAGTTTAATGAATTACTGATTAATAACTCAGTTTTTAGAATATGGTTGAGGATAAGTGTTTAAAAAATATAGTAAACGTGGAGGGGAAATATACTGCGTATTTAAGGTAGAATACAGGAAATGTAGGATGGCAGTGTGAACTAGGAAGATATCAGAAACACTGCTGGAACAAGTGTTGAAGCCTTCAAGAGGAAACTAGACAAGTATCTTCACCAGGTGCCAGATCAACCAGGCTGTGATGGATATGTGGGGCAGCGGGCCTCCAGCAGCAACAGCCTGGTTGACCAGGCGAGCACCAGACGAGCCTGGCCTATGGCCGGGCTCAGAGAGTAGATATACTCTCGAAATTCTTCAAAGGTATATCAAAGGTAGGTGGGGAAAGCGAGGAGTGCATATGAAAATGTCCTATTAAAAGATTAAGGGATTTTAGGTTGAAAGTGAGAAATAATAGAAAATACTAGTGAGTACAATGGAAGGCGTAAAAGACAAGTGAAGAAATATTTAATGAATGGGAGTAGTCTCATCTCTTGAAATGTATGTTATAGGCTCTGCCAAGAGGAATGACTGTTGAGTTTTGTCAAGGGAATAAATAACAAAAAGGCACAATACCGTGACTGGAACGATACACAAATAACCCGCACATAAAAGACAGAAGCTTGTGTATTTGTCAAGGGAATTTGTCCATATTTCTACTCTGCCAAGGATAATGGTTGTGGTTTTTGTCGAGGGAATTGTTTTATTATCCACATTACATTCACAAGAGCACTAAATACATAGGGGTCATACCGTGCTTGGAGAAATGGAAGGGAATGGGGAGTCCAGGGAAATGGAGGATAGGTTGACTTTCTCTGATATAGGGGCCCCTTGCTGGCATAAAGACACCTCTTGTTGAGGGGCGTGCTGCTCATAGGTTACACAACTAGTCAGCGAAGTAAATGAGATGTAGTTTCTATTATCAAGGGAGTTTGACTCGCTGCTGTTGGATTGTACAGTATGTTTCTTTCGTCAGGGAAATTGATGGTCCATCTCCACAGTTTTCTTAAAAGAAAATGGCTTAAGTATATTTTGTCAAAGAAGTTTATGGACTCTGCTAACACTTCTCGGTCACAGAAAGTGTCTAGTTTTTGTTCAGGAAGGTAAGGGACTTTTGTCTGTAGTTCTACTCTTGGAAAATGACTAAGGTCTGTAGTTATGCTCAGTTATAACTGGATGAATGGTTCAGAGAACCGACAAGTTGATAAATTAGACACATGTGCAACGCTTGGGTATCTTTATTAAGGAAACGTTTCGCCACAGTGGCTTCATCAGTCCATAACAAAGGAGAACGGGGAAGAACAGGAGGAGTTTGAGATAATCAGTCCCTCAGCCTTGAGCGATGTGGCCAGTCCATCAATCTTTTCAAGACTGATGGACCGATACCCAAGTGTTGCACATGTGTCTAATTTATCAGTCATAACTACAGACCTCAGATTTGGCTGAGATTTTATATCGTCGTGGATATACTCTTACCCGCATAGTGGATATACTCTTACCCGCATAGTGGATATACAGTGGCTGTAGTTTCATCTACTCAATGACAATGCCCAAATCTTTAGAAGGAATTTGACTTCAGTTACACAGTGTTGAGTCAAGGATAATGGCGCCTCTATAATTTCTTTCAAGGGATGGAAATAAATGGTATAAAATACTGACACAATGGAAATATAAACACAAATGCAGTATAACGTGATCCTTTATTGACAACGTTTCACCCACACAGTGGGCTTTTTCAAGTCACACACGGATCCGTGTGTGACTTGAAAAAGCCCACTGTGTGGGCGAAACGTTGTCAATAAAGGATCACGTTATACTGCATTTGTGTTTATATTTCCATTCTCTCAAGGGAGCTGGTTCTCCATATTTTACTCAAAAGACAATTTTTTCTTCAAACTTGTGGGGTGTATCCATGATAATTGGTCAAGGAAAATAATTGTTTCATTCGAGGAATTGTTCTACACAAGAATAATGGCTAGTTTCTTTCAAGGGAATTTGGATTTTTATCATTGGCTTTATTAGGTTAAGTAATATGACTGATTTCTTTAGTAAAATAGTTAATATTTGTCCTCTGTATAGAGATTCTCCTCAAGGAAAATGACTGTTTCTTTCAGTGAGAGAATTAACACTGTCCACAGTTTTACTTAGTCATGGAATATGACTACCGATTTATGGGCTCTGTCCACAGTTCAACTCCATCAATAAAACTAGATGTAGGTTCTTCCATCAAGAGAGTTAGACTGTCAACATTATACTCAGTCAAGGAAATTTTAATTCATTTTGTCTGTCAGTTAATGGACTCTGTTCAACTTTAAACGTATCTATGCTTGAATTAAAAAGCTTAGTCTGTTTCCACTCTGTGAAGAAAAAGTTATAGGCATTGGTCTCTGGATAGCGTGACCTTACAGCTAAACTCTGACGTCTGTCCACCACAAACTGGATTCTATCCACTTTACATAACCTATTTTCTCTTTCTCGTCACTCCTTGTGGGTGGTTATCAACGTGCTTGGTAGCTTGCTATCACTAAAAATGCCCATCATTTTTAGTGGTAACTTGCTACCACTAAAAATACCGAAGTACTCTTACAAGAATTTCTTTTTTGTTTGGTTCAAGGTTTAGAGTTTCATGAATGAAGGTCTGCCTTTGTACTAGTCACGCTGGGTTGGCCCAATAGTCATAGACCTCACCGAGGCGGGCCAGTGAACATGAAATAGTAATTTTAATCTAAAATTAGTGGAAACTAGTCCGAAACATCTGGAATTGTTTAATTATTGCTGTAATTTGTTAATAATGTTTTGTTGCACTAAAAATACATTGCTTTAATGAGAGAAAAATAGAATTTCATGGCCAACATGCAACATTATGGTTAACATTATAGCCTCGTGATGTTGGGACTGATTACATCGTCTTCAAGTATCTTCTGCTTCTATCAACTTTTCTGTACTCGACTGAAGAAGCCTACTGTGTAGGCGAAACGTTTCGAAATAAAGATACCTAACTGTTGCATATGTGTCTTACCTAACACATCAGAGCTTATTTCATGGGTGGCATTGAAAATTGGGTTGGTCAAATGTTTTGTTAGTGGGATGAATTGTAAAGGACCTGCCTAGTATGGGCCAACAGGCCTGCTGCAGTGTTCCTCATTTCTTATGTTCTTATGTTCTTATGTTCTTATGTTGGGTAGATATTGTTCGATTGGTTTTGAATAAATACGAGTATACTTTTTTTGAGATGGAGAAGGTGAGGAAGATAGACAAATGAAGAGTGGCAGTAACCTGACTTGTGCATTAACAGAGAGGACGCATAAGAGGAGCAGCAGTAGCAGAAGGGAAAGAAAAGAGCAGAATTAAGCTGAAAAGAGGAGGGAAAGAAGAGGACGCGAGGGGAACCAGAGGAAGAAGATGGAAGAAAAGTCAAAAGGTCTGACCTCGGCTTGAATTCATCTTACCACTTTAGCCAGAGATAAAACATTTGGAGTTTCTCTCCATGGTGAGTGCATGTCATCTATCAGAGAGAGAGCGAGACCGGGGAGGGGTGGAAACCTAGCTCCTATCCCCGCTTTTCAACTTCATGTATGACAGTGAGGGAAGAGGATAGCAAGAATTGAGAAGTCAATAGAGAAACAATATTTGTACGCGAGGCCCAGCTCTCCCCTGTTGATTTAGTAAATAAAAAGAAGAGGTTAATAAACCAGGTTCAACAGTCACCACCAGGTTCAACAGTCACCATCAGGTTCAACAGTCACCACCAGGTTCAACAGTCACCACCAGGTTCAACAGTCACCACCAGGTTCAACAGTCACCACCAGGTTCAACAGTCACCACCAGGTTCAACAGTCACCACCAGGTTCAACAGTCACCACCAGGTTCAACAGTCACCACCAGGTTCAACAGTCACCACCAGGTTCAACAGTCACCACCAGGTTCAACAGTCACCACCAGGTTCAACAGTCACCACCAGGTTCAACAGTCACCACCAGGTTCAACAGTTACCACCAAGTTCAACAGTCACCACCAGGTTCAACAGTCACCACCAGGTTCAACACAATTGCCACCAGGTTCAACACAGTCACCACCAGGTTCAACACAGTCACCACCAGGTTCAACACAGTCACCACCAGGTTCAACACAGTTGCCACCAGGTTCAACACAGTTGCCACCAGGTTCAACACAGTCGCCACCAGGTTCAACACAGTCGCCACCAGGTTCAACAGTCACCACCAGGTTCAACAGTCACCACCAGGTTCAACACAGTCACCACCAGGTTCAACACAGTCACCACCAGGTTCAACAGTCACCACCAGGTTCAACACAGTCACCACCAGGTTCAACACAGTCACCACAAGGTTCAACACAGTCACCACCAGGTTCAACACAGTCACCACCAGGTTCAACACAGTCACCACCAGGTTCAACACAGTCACCACCAGGTTCAACACAGTCACCACCAGGTTCAACACAGTCACCACCAGGTTCAACACAGTCACCACCAGGTTCAACACAGTCACCACCAGGTTCAACACAGTCACCACCAGGTTCAACACAGTCACCACCAGGTTCAACACAGTCACCACCAGGTTCAACACAGTCACCACCAGGTTCAACAGTCACCACCAGGTTCAACACAGTCACCACCAGGTTCAACACAGTCACCACCAGGTTCAACAGTCACCACCAGGTTCAACACAGTCACCACCAGGTTCAACACAGTCACCACAAGGTTCAACACAGTCACCACCAGGTTCAACACAGTCACCACCAGGTTCAACACAGTCACCACCAGGTTCAACACAGTCACCACCAGGTTCAACACAGTCACCACCAGGTTCAACACAGTCACCACCAGGTTCAACACAGTCACCACCAGGTTCACACAGTCACCACCAGGTTCAACACAGTCACCACCAGGTTCAACACAGTCACCACCAGGTTCAACACAGTCACCACCAGGTTCAACACAGTCACCACCAGGTTCAACACAGTCACCACCAGGTTCAACACAGTCACCACCAGGTTCAACACAGTCACCACCAGGTTCAACACAGTCACCACCAGGTTCAACACAGTCACCACCAGGTTCAACACAGTCACCACCAGGTTCAACACAGTCACCACCAGGTTCAACACAGTCACCACCAGGTTCAACACAGTCACCACCAGGTTCAACACAGTCACCACCAGGTTCAACACAGTCACCACCAGGTTCAACACAGTCACCACCAGGTTCAACACAGTCACCACCAGGTTCAAACAGTCACCACCAGGTTCAACACAGTCACCACCAGGTTCAACACAGTCACCACCAGGTTCAACAGTCACCACCAGGTTCAACACAGTCACCACCAGGTTCAACACAGTCACCACCAGGTTCAACACAGTCACCACCAGGTTCAACACAGTCACCACCAGGTTCAACACAGTCACCACCAGGTTCAACACAGTCACCACCAGGTTCAACACAGTCACCACCATCACCACCAGGTTCACAGTCACCAAGGTTCAACACAGTCACCACCAGGTTCAACACAGTCACCACCAGGTTCAACACAGTCACCACCAGGTTCAACACAGTCACCACCAGGTTCAACACAGTCACCACCAGGTTCAACACAGTCACCACCAGGTTCAACACAGTCACCACCAGGTTCAACACAGTCACCACCAGGTTCAACACAGTCACCACCAGGTTCAACACAGTCACCACCAGGTTCAACACAGTCACCACCAGGTTCAACACAGTCGCCACCAGGTTCAGTCACCACCAGGTTCACAGTCACCACCAGGTTCAACACAGTCACCACCAGGTTCAACACAGTCACCACCAGGTTCAACACAGTCACCACCAGGTTCAACACAGTCACCACCAGGTTCAACACAGTCACCACCAGGTTCAACACAGTCACCACCAGGTTCAACACAGTCACCACCAGGTTCAACACAGTCACCACCAGGTTCAACACAGTCACCACCAGGTTCAACACAGTCACCACCAACACAGTCACCACCAGGTTCAACACAGTCAACACAGGTCACCACCAGGTTCAACACAGTCACCACCAGGTCACCACCAGGTTCAACACAGTCACCACCAGGTTCAACAGTCACCACCAGGTTCAACAGTCACCACCAGGTTCAACAGTCACCACCAGGTTCAGTCACCACCAGGTCAAGTTCACAGTCACCCAGGTTCAACAACACCAGTCACCACCAGGTTCAACACAGTCACCACCAGGTTCAACACAGTCACCACCAGGTTCAACACAGTCACCACCAGGTTCAACACAGTCACCACCAGGTTCAACACAGTCACCACCAGGTTCAACACAGTCACCACCAGGTTCAACACAGTCACCACCAGGTTCAACACAGTCACCACCAGGTTCAACACAGTCACCACCAGGTTCAACACAGTCACCACCAGGTTCAACACAGTCACCACCAGGTTCACCAGGTTCAACACAGTCACCACCAGGTTCAACACAGTCACCACCAGGTTCAACACAGTCACCACCAGGTTCAACACAGTCACCACCAGGTTCAACACAGTCACCACCAGGTTCAACACAGTCACCACCAGGTTCAACACAGTCACCACCAGGTTCAACACAGTCACCACCAGGTTCAACACAGTCACCACCAGGTTCAACACAGTCACCACCAGGTTCAACACAGTCACCACCAGGTTCACACAGTCACCACCAGGTTCAACACAGTCACCACCAGGTTCAACACAGTCACCAGTCCAGGTTCAACACAGTCACCACCAGGTTCAACACAGTCACCACCAGGTTCAACACAGTCACCACCAGGTTCAACACAGTCACCACCAGGTTCAACACAGTCACCACCAGGTTCAACACAGTCACCACCAGGTTCAACACAGTCACCACCAGGTTCAACACAGTCACCACCAGGTTCAACACAGTCACCACCAGGTTCAACACAGTCACCACCAGGTTCAACACAGTCACCACCAGGTTCAACACAGTCACCACCAGGTTCAACACAGTCACCACCAGGTTCAACACAGTCACCACCAGGTTCAACACAGTCACCACCAGGTTCAACAGTCACCACCAGGTTCAACACAGTCACCACCAGGTTCAACACAGTC
Source organism: Cherax quadricarinatus (assembly GCF_038502225.1). Taxonomy (NCBI): domain Eukaryota; kingdom Metazoa; phylum Arthropoda; class Malacostraca; order Decapoda; family Parastacidae; genus Cherax; species Cherax quadricarinatus. The sequence continues at coordinate 12,373,889 of NC_091351.1, forward strand.
ACCACAAGGTTCACACAGTCACCACCAGGTTCAACACAGTCACCACCAGGTTCAACACAGTCACCACCAGGTTCAACACAGTCACCACCAGGTTCAACACAGTCACCACCAGGTTCAACACAGTCACCACCAGGTTCAACACAGTCACCACCAGGTTCAACACAGTCACCACCAGGTTCAACAGTCACCACCAGGTTCAACACAGTCACCACCAGGTTCAACACAGTCACCACCAGGTTCAACAGTCACCACCAGGTTCAACACAGTCACCACCAGGTTCAACACAGTCACCACCAGGTTCAACACAGTCACCACCAGGTTCAACACAGTCACCACCAGGTTCAACAGTCACCACCAGGTTCAACACAGTCACCACCAGGTTCAACACAGTCACCACCAGGTTCAACAGTCACCACCAGGTTCAACAGTCACCACCAGGTTCAACAGTCACCACCAGGTTCAACACAGTCACCACCAGGTTCAACACAGTCACCACCAGGTTCAACAGTCACCACCAGGTTCAACAGTCACCACCAGGTTCAACAGTCACCACCAGGTTCAACACAGTCACCACCAGGTTCAACACAGTCACCACCAGGTTCAACAGTCACCACCAGGTTCAACAGTCACCACCAGGTTCAACAGTCACCACCAGGTTCAACAGTCACCACCAGGTTCAACACAGTCACCACCAGGTTCAACAGTCACCACCAGGTTCAACACAGTCACCACCAGGTTCAACACAGTCACCACCAGGTTCAACAGTCACCACCAGGTTCAACACAGTCACCACCAGGTTCAACACAGTCACCACCAGGTTCAACAGTCACCACCAGGTTCAACACAGTCACCACCAGGTTCAACACAGTCACCACCAGGTTCAACAGTCACCACCAGGTTCAACAGTCACCACCAGGTTCAACACAGTCACCACCAGGTTCAACAGTCACCACCAGGTTCAACACAGTCACCACCAGGTTCAACACAGTCACCACCAGGTTCAACAGTCACCACCAGGTTCAACAGTCACCACCAGGTTCAACACAGTCACCACCAGGTTCAACACAGTCACCACCAGGTTCAACACAGTCACCACCAGGTTCAACAGTCACCACCAGGTTCAACAGTCACCACCAGGTTCAACAGTCACCACCAGGTTCAACAGTCACCACCAGGTTCAACAGTCACCACCAGGTTCAACACAGTCACCACCAGGTTCAACACAGTCACCACCAGGTTCAACACAGTCACAACCAGGTTCATCAGTCACCACCAGGTTCAACACAGTCACCACCAGGTTCACACAGTCACCACCAGGTTCACAGTCACCACCAGGTTCAACAGTCACCACCAGGTTCAACACAGTCACCACCAGGTTCAACACAGTCACCACCAGGTTCAACAGTCACCACCAGGTTCAACACAGTCACCACCAGGTTCAACAGTCACCACCAGGTTCAACACAGTCACCACCAGGTTCAACAGTCACCACCAGGTTCAACACAGTCACCACCAGGTTCAACACAGTCACCACCAGGTTCAACAGTCACCACCAGGTTCAACAGTCACCACCAGGTTCAACACAGTGTTTGCCACGTGACTTTGTATTTCATCTTATTTTTTTTAATTCATGGTGAGGAACTGAAAATCCTTAAGGGTCATGCTTCTGGAGAATTGAAGGTAATAATGAGCTTTGATTGAAAGGGAAGGTAACTCCAGTTCCATGGATCAAGAGTTTTTGTCGAGGTACATCCTTTAAAGGGTTAATGCTGTATGGCCCTTGCGGGTTTAGCGCTTAGTTTTGATTGTAGTAAATGGTTAATAATTTTGAACTAAATGTATGTACTCACCTAGATGTGGTTACAGGGGACGAGTCTCAGCTCCTGGCCCCGCCACTTGGCATGATCAGGCTCCTAGCTTCGTTAGCTCTACCATATCTAAAAGCTGTGTATGTTTGTCTGTCTTCGTGACGTAATCATCGAAGTCATTCCACTTTCTTACCACTCAGACTGAACAAGAACCGTGACATCAGTCTGACTCATCTGTCTTCCTTCGTCTGGTGGAATATTTTCCTCTTCCCTCCTCCCAGCACTCTTATTATCTCCTTCCATGTTTTTCCTTCATTTTCCTGTCCTGTTGTGTGTGTGTGTGCGCGCGCGCGCGCGCGTGTGTGTGTGTGTACTCACCTAGTTGAGGTTGCGGGGTTCGAGTCTGAGCTCCTGGCCCCGCCTCTTCACTGATCGCTACTAGGTCACTCTCCCTGAACCGTGAGCTTTATCATACCTCTGCTTAAAGCTATGTATGGATCCTGCCTCCACTACATCGCTTCCCAAACTATTCCACTTACTGACTACTCTGTGGCTGAAGAAATACTTCCTAACATCCCTGTGATTCATCTGTGTCTTCAACTTCCAACTGTGTCCCCTTGTTACTGTGTCCAATCTCTGGAACATCCTGTCTTTGTCCACCTTGTCAATTCCTCTCAGTATTTTGTATGTCGTTAACATGTCCCCCCTATCTCTCCTGTCCTCCAGTGTCGTCAGGTTGATTTCCCTTAACCTCTCCTCGTAGGACATACCTCTTAGCTCTGGGACTAGTCTTGTTGCAAACCTTCGCACTTTCTCTAGTTTCTTTACGTGCTTGGATAGGTGTGGGTTCCAAGCTGGTGCCGCATACTCCAATATGGGCCTAACGTACACGGTGTACAGGGTCCTGAACGATTCCTTATTAAGATGTCGGAATGCTGATCTGAGGTTTGCTAGGCGCCCATATGCTGCAGCAGTTATTTGATTGATGTGCGCTTCAGGAGATGTGCCTGGTGTTATACTCACCCCAAGATCTTTTTCCTTGAGTGAGGTTTGTAGTCTCTGGCCCCCTAGACTGTACTCCATCTGCGGTCTTCTTTGCCCTTCCCCAATCTTCATGACTTTGCACTTGGTGGGATTGAACTCCAGGAGCCAATTGCTGGACCAGGTCTGCAGCCTGTCCAGATCCCTTTGTAGTTCTGCCTGGTCTTCGATCGAGTGAATTCTTCTCATCAACTTCACGTCATCTGCAAACAGGGACACCTCAGAGTCTATTCCTTCCGTCATGTCGTTCACAAATACCAGAAACAGCACTGGTCCTAGGACTGACCCCTGTGGGACCCCGCTGGTCACAGGTGCCCACTCTGACACCTCGCCACGTACCATGACTCGCTGCTGTTTTCCTGACAAGTATTCCCTGATCCATTGTAGTGCCTTCCCTGTTATAACTGCTTGGTCCTCCAGTTTTTGCACCAATCTTTTGTGTGGAACTGTGTCAAACGCCTTCTTGCAGTCCAAGAATATGCAATCCACCCACCCCTTTCTCTCTTGTCTTACTGCTGTCACCATGTCATAGAACTCCAGTAGGTTTGTGACACAGGATTTCCCGTCCCTGAAACCATGTTGACTGCTGTTGATGAGATCATTCCTTTCTAGGTGTTCCACCACTCTTCTCCTGATAATCTTCTCCATGATTTTGCATACTATACATGTCAGTGACACTGGTCTGTAGTTCAGTGCTTCATGTCTGTCTCATTTTTTAAAGATTGGGACTACATTTGCTGTCTTCCATGCCTCAGGCAATCTCCCTGTTTCGATAGATGTATTGAATATTGTTGTTAGGGGTACACATAGCGCCTCTGCTCCCTCTCGCAATACCCATGGGGAGATGTTATCTGGCCCCATTGCCTTTGAGGTATCTAGCTCACTCAGAAGCCTCTTCACTTCTTCCTCGGTTGTGTGCACTGTGTCCAGCACATGGTGGTGTGCCCCACCTCTCCGTCTTTCTGGAGCCCCTTCTGTCTCCTCTGTGAACACTTCTTTGAATCTCTTGTTGAGTTCCTCACATACTTCACGGTCATTTCTTGTTGTCTCTCCTCCTTCCTTCCTTAGCCTGATTACCTGGTCCTTGACTGTTGTTTTCCTCCTGATGTGGCTGTACAACAGTTTCGGGTCAGATTTGGCTTTCGCTGCTATGTCACTTTCATATTGTCTTTGGGCCTCCCTTCTTATCTGTGCATATTCGTTTCTGGCTCTACGACTGCTCTCCTTATTCTCCTGGGTCCTTTGCCTTCTATATTTCTTCCATTCCCTAGCACACTTGGTTTTTGCCTCCCTGCACCTTTGGGTAAACCATGGGCTCATCCTGGCTTTTTCATTATTCCTGTTACCCTTGGGTACAAACCTCTCCTCAGCCTGCTTGCATTTTGTTGCTACATATTCCATCATCTCATTAACTGGCTTCCCTGCCAGTTCTCTGTCCCACTGAACCCCGTTCAGGAAGTTCCTCATTCCTGTGTAGTCCCCTTTCTTGTAGTTTGGCTTCATTCGTCCCGGCCTTCCTGCTTCTCCCTCCACTTGTAGCTCTACTGTGTATTCGAAGCTTAAAACCACATGGTCACTGGCCCCAAGGGGTCTTTCATATGTGATGTCCTCGATATCTGCACTACTCAAGGTGAATACTAAGTCTAGCCTTGCTGGTTCATCCTCTCCTCTCTCTCTTGTAGTGTCCCTTACGTGTTGGTACATGAAGTTTTCCAGTACCACCTCCATCATCTTAGCCCTCCATGTATCTTGGCCCCCATGTGGGTCCAAGTTCTCCCAATCGATCTCCTTGTGGTTAAAGTCACCCATGATCAGGAGGTTTGCCCTGCATGCATGAGCTCTTCTGGCCACTCTAGCCAGTGTGTCAACCATCGCTCTATTGCTCTCGTCGTACTCTTGCCTTGGCCTCCTGCTGTTCTGTGGTGGGTTATACATCACTGCTATTACCACCTTGGGACCTCCAGAGTGAAGCGTTCCCGCTATGTAATCACTTTCTTCTCCGCTGTCTCCTCTCTCCAGCTCATCAAAATTCCAGCGATTTTTGATCAGCAATGCCACTCCTTCACCCCCCCCCTGTTCCCTCTGTCTTTCCTCAGGATTTGGTATCCCGTTGGAAAGATGGCATCTGTTATCATACCTGTAAGCTTGGTTTCTGTGAGAGCTATGATGTCCGGTGATGCCTCTTTGACTCTTTCATGCCACTCCTCCCACTTATTTGTTATACCATCAGCGTTTGTGTACCATACCTTCAGTTTCCTTTCCAACACTGTGGTTTGTGGGGCCTGTGGGGGTGGGGGACCTGGTGGCATACTGTGGGATTCTATAGCTCGGTGTTGGGTGGGTATGGATTGTAGTGTGTGTTGGGATGGTGTGATAGGTTGTATGGTTCTGAGAATAGTTGTGTGTGTGCTTGCCCTTGCTGTTCTGTTCTGCTCTGACTGACCTCTGCTGGTTCCATCCTTGTCTCTTTTCCTAGCTCCTTTCGCTTTTTTGTCCTCTCCCTCAGCTGCTGTCGTTCTGACTGTGTTCTGTCTCTGTCTAGGAACACCCTCTTGTACTCTTCCGAGTATTTCAATCATGGTTTCTCTTGGAGGATCCTGTTCTGCACTGTTTCCGTCCTGAGAATCAGCTTGATTGGTCGGTTTCTCCCCTTCGAGTACCCCCCTATTCTCTGAAAATTTACAATCTCGTCCATCTCTTCACCTATTTCCGTGATGATTTTCTCAATCTCCTTACTTTCTTCCTGCTGCCTTTCAGTGTGTGTCCTTTCCTCTCTCTCCTGAGGCCCATGGATAAACACTGATTTTGCCCTTTCCTCCTCCCATTGCCTCACCCTCTGTGACTCTGGATCCTGCCTGTATGTGGTCAGTTTCTCCCTTGATTTTTCCAGTGGCTCTTGATAGCATGGTTGTGCCTCAGCATTCGACCTATCACCCTCTCCATCTGCAACCAGCTGTTCTTCCCTTTCACTCCTTGGCTCTTTTTGGCAGGTTGATATGAACTTAGCATAATTCATAATTCCTTCCTTCCTGTTCGGCCTCGCAGCTTCATATGCTGTGTCTTCTCTGGTCACTGCCCCTGTAACTCGCTTCAGCCTATTTATCTCAACTTCTAGGACCCTTATCTTGGCTACTGCAGTTTCGACTTGTGCCTCCCAATTCTTTGTCTCCTTCTCCAACCTCTTTTCCAATTTCACAGAGAGCTCTTTCTCCATTTTTTCAGAAAGCTCTCCTAATTTTCTCTCCCACTCTTGTTCCATCCTTTTCCACTGCTCCTCCATCCACTCCTCCCTACCAGAACCATTCTCATCTGATCCTTGGTTCCTGCGAGTCCCCACCATTTTTTTTTTTGTGAGAGAAGAGAGAAGGGAAAGGTAGAAGGAGAGAGAGAGAGGGGAACAGTGAGAAGGGAAAGGGGGAGAGTGTGAGAGGGGGAAAGAGAGAGAAGGGAAGGGAAGGAGGGGGGGAGAGTGAGAAGGAAAAAATGGGGAAGAGATGGAGAGAGAGAGAGAGAAGGGAAGGTAGAAAGAGAGAGGAGGATAGTGAGAAGGAAAAAGGGGAAGAGAGAGTGAGAGTGAGAGAGAGAGGGGGAGAGAGAGTGAAGGGAAGGGTAGGAGAGGGGGAGATTGAGAAGAGAAATTGTGGAAGAGAGAGAGCAAGAGAGAGAGAGAGAGAGAGAGAGAGAGAGAGAGAGGAGAGAGAGAGAGCGAGAGAGAGAGAGAGAGAGAGGAGAGAGAGAGAGAGAGAGAGAGGAGGGAGAGAGAGGGAGAGTGAGAGAGAGGGAGAGAGAGAGAGAGAGGGAGAGAGAGGGAGAGAGAGAGAAGGCAAAGAGAGGGGGGAGAGAGGGGGAAAGAGGGGGAGATGGAAGAGCGAGAGGGGAGAGAGAGGCTAGGGGAAGAGAGAGGGGAGGAGGAGAGAGAGATGGGAAAAGGGATAGAGGAGAGATAATGGGAGGGGAGAGATGTTAGAGGGGGAGAGATGTTAGAGGGGGGGGAGGTGTTAGAGAGAAGAGATATTAGATGGGAGAGATGGGAGAGGGAAGAGAGAGAGATAGGTAGAGAGAGAGATATAGGTAAAGAATGAGATAGGTAGAGAGAGAGACTAGGATAGGAAGAGAGGGAGAGAGAGAGAGAAGGAGCGAGGTTCAGATGGTCAGTTCACAGGACGGTGTGAAATCCTGTGTGTTTGCGTGTTTACTACAGCTAACAAGTGCTTGTTCCTGTGTGTGTGTGTGTGTGTGTGTGTGTGTGTGTGTGTGTGTGCCCCCACTTCTAAGTATTCATACTGCTAATAAATACCGGTAGATACCAGTAATTCTAGGCTTACCAATACTTGTAACACTTATCGATTCTACTTCTAAAATTCAGAAAGTAGCTAGGTTGTAAAATTTAGCTTGTCTCAGCTTAAGTGTCTGACGTTATCCCTCACTACCGCTTTACTCCTTGCACTCTCCTCTATGCTATTTCTACTCTAATTCTGGTAATGGCTTGCAGGAGTGAGTGACCAGTATCTAACAGTGATGCAGGACCAGACTCAACCTTGCAAAATGCAACCTCAACAGGTGAGCAATACTTGCGCTGGCAGCAGTGTGATGACAAGTTGCCAGAAGCTGATGACGTAGTCGTCGTACATAGGCCTTCTATCACTATTTTGTAACTCCTTCACCCGTGATGTTTATAACCATATATGCTCATGCATTCCGCGTTCCTCAAGTGATTTCACTTTTCACTTATTACAGAATACACTTCACATTCGGTGTTACACTTTATATGTATAATGGCATACAACTGTTGTGACGTCACTGCTTAAGTAGGCCTACTGCCGCCTTCCCTTGTTGTATATTTTATTTTTTCTTTCTCCTTTTGCTTATTAACTTTTTCACTCTCACATTACGATGCCCCACATTTCACTTGTTACCCAAACGCTGGTAATTCTTGATCACCTGTTTCCACACTCACTTTGATATTTTTATGTTTGTATGTGTATGTTTGTATATATATATATGTGTGTGTGTGTGTGTGTGTGTGTGTGTGTGTGTGTGTGTGTGTGTGTGTGTGTGTGTGTAACACTTTCTGGTTCTGCGCTCATTCACATTCTGAGTGAGGCTCGCACTATCTCATGATAGTCTGGTCCACTCTGCAGAAGCACCTGCTCCAAGCATATGGACGTGTCTTATTCCCTAACTGGCTCCTTGACCTGACCTTCAGTGTGTGGGAGGAAGGGAGCATGCCCTGGCCTTCACTGACCGTGTGGGGGCATGACCTGACTTTCATTCACCGTGAAGGGACATGAGCTGACCTTCACTGACCGTGTGGAGGCATGACCTGACCTTCACTCATCGTGTGTTGTAATAATACTTCTGTATTAAATGTATTTAAAATCTCTATAAACATTTCAAAACTCCCCAGGAAACATTTATTCTGTTTCCTGACAAACCTTACCTAACCTCCCCTCAATGAAGCTTATTCTGTGTATTACGTACACTGATATGTGGCCTGAAGCAGCTCTTCAATAACCACGTCAGCAAAATACTCAACTAGCGGTGTAAAGACAACGCAAAAGACAGCAGAGACTAACTTCCAAATCCATGTATTCCTTCCATCGTAATATATATATATATATATATATATATATATATATATATATATATATATATATATATATATATATATATATATATATATATATATATATATATATATATATATAATATATATATATATATATATATATATATATATATATATATATATATATATATATATATATATATATATATATATATATATATATATATATATATATATATATATATATATATATATATATATATATATATATATATATATATATATATATATATATATATATATATATATATATATATATATATATATATATATATATATATATATATATATATATATATATATATATATATATATATATATATATATATATATATAATATATATATATATATATATATATATATATATATATATATAGATATACATATATATATATATATATATATATATATAGATATATATATCTATATATATATATATATATATATATATATGTATATCTATATATATATATATGTCAAATTGAATATGTAAAACTGGTCAATTAGCGAGAACTCATTTAAATTTTCTCTTATACGTCTAAAGATATATTTTTTCATTAATTTTAATGTAAACATTTTTAATTTTGCACCAAAAGAATCTTAGAAAACTTACCTAACCTTATTATAATAAGAACAATTTATTTTAGCCTAACCTTAACTAAATATATTTTAGATTTGTTTACAATAATTTAATACTAAACCAACACAGTGAAATATATTTTTTCTTTTTTGTTAGGTTCACAATGATTTTGGCAGAAATTATTGCATACACAAATTTTCACTTGTCTTATATGGTAAGATGAGCGTTGCTATTTAAGCCAAAATCACAAGTTCTGCCTATTCAACACGACATATATATATATATATATATATATATATATATATATATATATATATATATATATATATATATATATATATATATATATATTTTTTTCTTCTACCACCCCCTATATTTCAAGTATGTTTTATTTAAAGACAAAATACATTGGCCAAACATTCACAAAAATACAACAGAAAGCAAAACAACATAGGTAACTCAGAGCTACATCTCGAATACTTCGTCCAGCTCCCCTGCGGTGGGCCGCGTGCCCAGAATGCTGCAGGCATTTCCTCTCTGGATCGCAACACTGAGTCTCTGAAAGAGAAAGCTGGTCGCCCTGTGGTTCTTGGTTTCTGTGATGTGCTTTTCACCCAGCTGTTTGAGAAACTTTAGCGCACACTTGCCCCATGCCCCAAGGGTCTCCGACCCTATTGGAATGAAGCTATAGCAAAGGGGAAGATCTTCATATTTGCGGATCTTCTGGGTCTCCCTGTGGCTGGCAGCTCCACCCCCTTCCACTACGGAGTATGGCAAGTAGATGTCTGCGAATGTGGCGGCACAGGTGTAGTCCCAGGCAATCTGCTTTCCATCCTTCCAGGGTAGCATAGTGGCTCCATCAGGACGCTTTTGACTTCCATCAGACCTCTGTACTTGGGGTTCCTGTTGAGCTGGGCAACGGGCTGTGGCGAGGCTTCTCTTTATGATGTTATTGACCTCCTCATGTCTGGCATATTATATATATATATATATATATATATATATATATATATATATATATATATATATATATATATATATATATATATATATATATATATATATATATTACATAATATGGTACAGAAGATTTAAGAGATACATTATTGATATAAAGGTGGAATATACGGTACATGTTGTTACGTGTGTATCACCGATTATAAGGCGAAAATCTCATCCAGCTCCTCAGAGCTGGGGCGTGTGCCCAAAATACAGCAGGCATTACCCCTTTGAACAGCCGCACTGAGCCGCTGGAACAGAAAACTAGCTGCCCTTGAATCCCTAGTTACCCTGATGAGTCTTTTTCCCAGCTCCTTAAGGAATTTAGATGCACTCTTTCCCCATGAGCCAAGGGTCTCTGAGCCTATGGGAAACAAACATATAATGATGGGCAAGTTCTCCATATTTTCTAGATTTTTGGGACTCCCTGAAGCTGGCAGCTGCCCCTCCTTCCTCCCTGGTGTATTGGAGATAGGTATCAGCCAAGGTAGATGCACATGTATAGTCCCACACCACCTGCTTCCCATCTGTCCAGGCTTGAAGGGTGATACCATCTGGACGCTTCTGGCTGCCATCAGATCTGCATAGTTGGGGTGGCTCCCTTACTGCTGGGCATCCAGCTGTTGTGAGGCTCCTCTTGATAATGTTATTAACCTCCTCATGTCTTGCAATCTTTCCCTCGGATTTACGGCACACAAGACCATGGTACCCGAATCGGTCTGCTGCTTCACTGCCACAAATACACCTGTGTTCGGCGAGAATAGGGGCGGCAAGTCGAAGGGCAACACCGATGCGGATGGTCTGTGGGTCGAGACGTGTGCCAAGGCTGGAGTTGGGAACAGCCAACAGAAAGTCCCCAGCATGAGGGGCTCTCACTGCCAGGAGGCGGGCTCTATCCTTCCCTGACACACTCTGAAGCACTGATGAGGCAATATTTTCCATTATTGGACCATCCCAGTGCGATTGTCTGTAGTTGTTGGGGGGAGCAGGTCTGGTTCCAGAGCCCGTTAGATTATCCCAGATCATTGCTCCGTCAATTAATTTTTGGTCCTGGACTCCTATCTTGTCCCTAAGATGTTCAGGGAGAATCGCTGCTATAAGCTCTCTGGATGCAATACACGAGGACAGAAAAGCAGGTAACGCAATCTGTGATGACTTGCGGACACCAATGCCTCCTAGTCTGACTGGAAGTGTAGCTTGGTTCCACTGCCCGTCTTCTAGAGTAAGGTTAAGTACTTTCGTAAAAATCTGCCTCAGAATACTGTCATATTCGTGCAGTATAGGGTTATCATTTGAAGGTGCACATCTTAGGAAATATGTCAACCTGGGCAGACTCAAGCACTTTGTGAGAAGGTACAAGGCATCGTGGGTGTCCAGATTGCCTATTCGTTGTTCCATTCTCCTTAACTCTTCCAATTTCTTCCTGAGAATTGTGTCAATGGCATTGCTTCCCAGAGGTGCTCCTAGCAAGACACTGTTTGTGGGGGCAATGACTGCTGCTCCTGGTAGTTTTGATCTCACTGCATTTATCACTTGTTGACTGACTGAGATGATTTCACATTTGGATGGATTCAGGATGAGACCCATTTCCTGTCCCCGTGTCATTACCTGTGTAAGGTCATGTAGGAGGGACTCTTTTGTACCTGCTAGTGTGCCATCATCTAGGAACCAGATGTTTAGCTCGCTGGTCAGTCTGACTGTGATTTCCCTAACTGCTATACAGAAGAGAAATGGTGCAAGAGGATCTCCTTGTTGGACACCCTCCGATGATGTAATTTCATGCTCTCCAAAGAGAAGCATATATATATATATACACACACACACACATACATATTTATTTTACATTATATACAGCAAGTACTTACAACAAGAAATTTGCAAACAAGAGACACGGTGAGAACCGTCTTCGACCAGGACAGAGGTAAGTCTACCTATACTCTGCTACACGAGTGCAGAGTATTGGTGGGGCTTTCTAGTGACTGGCTGATAAACCAGCTATTAACATAGCAGTTGGGCCCCCGACTGTTATACTCTTAATTGTTGATTCGCTGGTCGGGAGGGTATGCCTATATGGGCGTGTGACATACGTCCAATAAATTGTAACGTACTCTTCTCGCATGCCACACTGTGCAGTTGATCTTAAAGCTTTTTCTCGGTTATGAAGCTCTCTACCATCTACCTAGAAGCTCTACTCCATCAAATCTCCTATATTTGTCTTCACTTCTCAGAGTGAAGTATGACCAACATCTTTTAATAAGTTTTATCACTAAGAAGCCACAATGAATTACCTCATCAATATTATTATTATTATTATTATTATTATTATTATTATTATTATTATTATTATTATTATTATTATTATTATTAAGTGGCATGAACTGAGCAACAACAATACAGTGAATGCGGACTCCATACAGCGGTTCTAAAAAAAACATTAAAACAAGTCTTGTCAGTTGGGCAGAAGAAATAAAAGGCTGAACCAGGAGCTATGGTTCATCCTCGCAAACACGGAACAGGTAATTACAAACGCTTACTGGAACGAGTGTCTTAACACTTGCTGTAATTACCTTTATATTATCCATATGTAATTAAATACCGGAGAGTTATCTTTACAGTATAAGTTAAATACCATGTTTATTTCGCCTTTGTACTTGCTCGTCCTACAAATATTTAAAAAAAACTTTAATAAATATTTTAAGAATATCATCTGAACACGCACACTCAAAAAAAAAAAAAATCATGGTTGATTTATTGGTTTAACGTCTATCTACTGTACTAGTGTCGTGTCGCTTATACATCCACAGTCAAGGTGACTTTAATACCTAAAATAAGGATTAAGGTAAACTCTTTGTGTATATACACTGATATATACAACCCTTCGTGTATATACACTGAGATATACAACCCTTCGTGTATATATATTGAGATATACAACCCTTCGTGTATATAAACTGATATACACAACCCTTCGTGTATATACACTGAGATATACAACCCTTCGTGTATATACATTGAGATATACAACCCTTCGTGTATATTCATTGAGATATACAACCCTTTGTGTATATACACTGAGATATACAACCCTTCGTGTATATAAACTGATATACACAACCCTTCGTGTATATACACTGAGATATACAACCCTTCGTGTATATACACTGAGATATACAACCCTTCGTGTATATACATTGAGATATACAACCCTTCGTGTATATTCATTGAGATATACAACCCTTTGTGTATATACACTGAGATATACAACCCTTCGTGTATATAAACTGATATACACAACCCTTCGTGTATATACACTGAGATATACAACCCTTCGTGTATATACACTGAGATATACAACCCTTCGTGTATACACACTGCTGCTCTCATTGTATACACATCCAGATATATTTTATTCACAATAATTGCCAAAAGTGAGCATATTAATTAGCATACAGAAGTATTAGTTTAAAACAACAACAGAAAACATATTTGCCAACAAAAGGAATAATATAAACAAAAGCATGAGATTCAGAACATTATAGAGCAGTAGTAACCATAACTACAATAACAGCCTTTGACGTAACTACAACAGTAGCCTTGACGTAACTACAACAGCAGCCTTTGACGTAACTACAACAGTAGCCTTTGACGTAACTACAACAGTAGCCTTTGACGTAACTACAACAGTAGCCTTTGACGTAACTACAACAGTAGCCTTTGACGTAATTACAACAGTAGCCTTTGACGTAACTACAACAGCAGCCTTTGACGTAATTACAACAGTAGCCTTTGACGTAACTACAACAGTAGCCTTTGACGTAACTACAACAGTAGCCTTTGACGTAACTACAACAGTAGCCTTTGACGTAACTACAACAGCAGCCTTTGACGTAACTACAACAGTAGCCTTTGACGTAATTACAACAGTAGCCTTTGACGTAACTACAACAGTAGCCTTTGACGTAACTACAACAGTAGCCTTTGACGTAACTACAACAGTAGCCTTTGACGTAACTACAACAGCAGCCTTGATGTAACTACAACAGTAGCCTTTGACGTAACTACAACAGTAGCCTTTGACGTAACTACAACAGTAGCCTTTGACGTAACTACAACAGCAGCCTTGATGTAACTACAACAGTAGCCTTTGACGTAACTAAAACAGTAGCCTTTGACGTAACTACAACAGTAGCCTTTGACGTAACTACAACAGTAGCCTTTAACGTAACTACAACAGTAGCCTTTGACGTAACTACAACAGTAGCCTTTAACGTAACTACAACAATAGCCTTTGACGTAACTACAACAGTAGCCTTTGACGTAACTACAACAGCAGCCTTGACGTAACTACAACAGTAGCCTTTGACGTAACTATAACAGCAGTCTTGATGAACTGCAACGGCAGCCTTGACGTAACTACAACAACAGCCTTGACGTAACTACAACAACAGCCTTGACGTAACTACAACAACCTTCAACATAAATACAACAACATTCAAGATAACTACTGCAGTCTTTAACATAACTACTTCAACCTTGAACTTACCTACAACAACCTTCCACATAACTACTGCAACCTTGAACTTACCTACAACAACCTTCCACATAACTACTGCAACCTTGAACTTACCTACAACAACCTTCCACATAACTACTGCAACCTTGAACTTACCTACAACAACCTTCCACATAACTACTGCAACCTTCAACAAAGCCACATGACACATTAATGCTGAAAAACAGAGGGTTGCAACATTCTGCAATTCTGTTAGAAAGCTTTGAGGCACGACCAGCCACAAGTGATTATTGCATGCAGGGGCGAGGCTCCCAGACCACCTGGCGCCCACTGTCTCACTTCCTCCTTCTACCACCACCACCACCACCACCCACCTACCACTACCAATATCATGCACAACACCACCAGCACAACCAATCCTGCAATCACTACCACCACCTTCGCTTACACATAACACCACTTGCACCATCCTCACCACCACTAACACCCACTGCTCCAACCTGGCGCCACTGCATGCCACTTGAGGTTAAGAACAGACACCTGCTGATTCTTAACACAAACAAAAGCCTACACACCTTACCAACGCCACCTCGTACACGCTTCCACACTTTCCCCCACGAACACACACACACACACACACACACACACACACACACACTGGAAAACGAAGCAGTGTAGGCAGGATCCATACATAACTTTAAAGAGGTACGACAAGGCTCTTGGAGCAGGGAGAGAGTGGATCTGGTAGTGACCAGCGAAGAGGCGGGGCCAAGAACTGTGACTCAACCCCTTCAACCAAATATAGGTGAGTACACACACATACATGCATACACGAGTGTGTGTGTTGTATTTCTCACCCACAAAGGTTTTATACACTCAGCGTTGTGTATGTCTCAGTACATAAACACAGATAGATACGTACTTCTCAGTGTATATACACTGAAAGTTATGTATCTCAGTGTATAAGCATTGAAGTACTGATTGGTGGTGAACAGGTGACATGAAGCCTCATTGATCCTCATGTAGCCGATAAGTTTTCAACCCCATTAAGCAACCAATTACCCCCACCCTTCTATACATTAGTAAAAATTTTGTGTCCTAAAGCATTAACGTGATCCTGCCTGAGAAACTTAGTTAATGTTTTTTACCTAAGACATTAACTTACAAGAGTTTTATCCAGTCTCAGCCAAGTATCAGAGTGGCAGGAGGAAAGTAGGGAGGGAGGGTGGGAAGGCAGGGTGGAGGGAAGAAGGGAGGAGGGAGGGAAGGAAGAATGGAAGGAGGATGGGAAAGAAGGAAGGAGGAATGACAGGAAGGGAGGAAAGAAATGTTAAACATGGACCAGATAGATTTTCATGACTCAGTGTAAATATATGACCCATACATGTTTAATTCTTGTTATCGAATATAATTATAATATCCTGAGTCAATTTCACCAACATTCTTCATAATCACCAACTCAATCTGAAACTAGTCCACCTAATTTAAAACAATTTACACAAAGAATAAAACCTCTAACAGTTGAATCTGAAGCTAAAATGCTTCATGCTTCATTCGCTCAGTGCCCCAAGGCACTGTCCTGGCACCTCTGCTCTTCCTCATCCTCATAGCAGACATAGACAAAAACACCCGGCACACTTTTGTATCATCATTTGCAGATGACACTAAAATAAGCATTAAAGTCAGTACGGTGGAGGACACTGAAAAAATACAGGAAGAAATAAACAGGGTTTTCCAGTGGGCAGTGGAAAACAACATGACGTTCAATGGTTATAAGTTCCAGCTGCTTAGGTATGGAAAGAATGAAGAACTCAAAAGGAGCACTATATACAAAACTCAAGAGGGTCACCAAATAGAACGTAAGGAACACGTAAAAGACCTGGGAATAATTATGTCAGCGGACCTTTCTTTTAAAGACCATAAGACAAAGATCACGACAGCCAGGAAGATGGTAGATGAATGGTTCAAAGAACCGACACGTTGTTAAATTAGACACATGTGCAGCTCTTGGGCATCTTTATTGACGAAACGTTTCGCCACACAGTGGCTTCATAAACCATACCCCCGGCCGGGATTGAACCCGCGGTCATAGAGTCTCAAAACTCCAGCCCGTCGCGTTAGCCACTAGACCAGCTAGCCACAATAAGATTCATCCAACTAGGTATATTTCTACACCATAGGAAGGTTAGCAGAGGCACCACTGTGACCACAAATGCAACCTTCCTATGGTGTAGAAATATACCTAGTTGGATGAATCTTATTGTGGCTAGCTGGTCTAGTGGCTAACGCGACGGGCTGGAGTTTTGAGACTCTATGACCGCGGGTTCAATCCCGGCCGGGGGTATGGTTTGTTTGCAATCGTGTCATTACGATTTCTTGAGTCAGTGGCTTCATCAGTCCATACCAAGGAGAATCTTGAAGAACAGGAGGAGAATGAGGTAATCAGTCCCTCAACCTTGAATCGATGTGTTCAGTCCATCAATGGAATGATGGACTGACCACATCGATTCAAGGTTGAGGGACTGATTACCTCATTCTCCTCCTGTTCTTCAAGATTCTCCTTGGTATGGACTGATGAAGCCACTGTGTGGCGAAACGTTTCCTCAATAAAGATACCCAAGAGCTGCACATGTGTCTAATTTAACAGCCAGGAAGATAACTAGGTGGGTATTGAGAACTTTCAAAACAAGGGAAACTGCCGATGGTGACACTCTTCAAATCGCTAGTGCTCCCTCACTTAGAATATTGCTCAGTGCTGACGGCCCCGTTCAGGGCAGGAGAAATATCGGAGCTGGAACAAATACAGAGATCGTTTATGGCTCACATCGAGCAGTAACACACCTAAACTGCTGGGAACGCCTGCAAGTCTTGAACATGTACTCATTGGAGCAGAGGAGAGAGAGGTACATGATAATATATACCTAGAAGGTACTCGAGGGCTTGGTCCCAAATCTGCACACTGCCATAACAACATACTGGAGTGAGAGATATGGCAGGAAGTGTAAAATAAACCCAGTGAGGAGCAGGGGTGCGGTGGAGACAATAAGGGAACACTGTATCAACATCCGGGGTCCCAGACTTTTCAACATCTTACCAGAAGATATCAGAAACACTGCTGGAACAAGTGTTGAAGCCTTCAAGAGGAAACTAGACAAGTATCTTCACCAGGTGCCAGATCAACAAGGCTGTGATGGATATGTGGGGCAGCGGGCTTCCAGCAGCAACAGCCTGGTTGACCAGGCAAGCACCAGACGAGCCTGGCCCATGGAAGGGCTCAGAGAGTAGATATACTCTCGAAATTCTTCAGAGGTATATTAAAGTTAAAGGTATATCAAAGTTAACTCGCTAAGTTCACCAAGGACCCAGAAGGTATCTCAGTGTTCATAAATAAATGAATTCTTTTAGACCGACGCACGGGGAAGGAGAAATATAGAGTGGTGTAAGCAGCAATATGAAAGGTGCACAGAGAGGGGAAGGATCACATGCAAGCACGTGAGGGGCAGGTTGAACAGAGAGGGAGGTAGGATCACTCTCAGGCAGGTGCACAGAGAGGAGCAGGACCAACTGCAGGCAGGTGACTACGGGTTAAGTGCATTTATTTTATCTTCAATTTAAAGAGAGTGAAGTGATGGCTTTGAAAAGAGTTGAGCTAGAGCTTGCTAAAACTACTGGTGAGAGATTCGTCTATAAAAACCTGCTTTTGTGGTCACATCGGTGGCCCATGCCAACCTTCCTAGTGGATGAGTCTTATTAGGCAAGCATGGTGCAGTGTTAAACGCACTGACCTGCTAGTTTTAAGATTAGCTCGTCATGGGTTCGAACACCATGACATTCAGTGACGAAACTTGTGAACGGAAGATGCCAAAAATTTCACGTCCTGGTGATCCTTGTACACCTTGTTGCTTGTCTGTAGGGCTCATAAAACTGACTAGCCGAAGATACTGCCAGGTGACCCAAGCGAGGCATTTGGACAAGTTTTAGCCAGGAAGAAGAGCATCTTGGGTAAACCTCACTGGTTATGATACTGACACCGCACCAAGCAGGAGGGAGGTAGGTGGTAGGATGGGGAAGAGGGAGAGGGCCGGGTGAGGTGTAAGAAAATGGGCAGGATGGAGTGAAAGAAAGAGGGCAGGAAGGAGGGAAGGAAGGGTTGAAGGAAAGAAGGCAGGAAGGAGGGAAGGATGGGATGAAAGGAAGAGGGCAGGAAGGATGGGGTGCAGGAAAGATGGCACGAAGGATAGAATAAAAGAAAGAGGGCAGGAAGAATGGGGTAAAGGAAAGAGGGCAGGAAGGAGGGAAGGAAGAAGGGCAGGAAGGAGGGAAGGAAGGAGGGTAGGAAGGAGGAAAGGAAGGCGGGCAGGAAGGAGGGCAGGAAGGAGGGAAGGAAGGAGGGCAGGTGTGTCATCTAAGTATCAACACTTGCAGACACTATTGATCTAACCACATGGTTCTGTAGTCCAGGTGAACACCAGGAACAGGGGGAAGGATGGGGGAGGGAGAGGGCGGGAAAGGGGAGGGGAGGAAGTGGGGAGGGGAAGGAGAGGGAGGGGCGTAGTGTTCAACACGACAGGAACAGGTAGGTGTGTGTGTGTGTTTGTGCAGCGGCAACAGTCAGAGTTTGCGTGGAGTGATGGTGGTGATGAGAGGGGTGAGTGGGTTGGGGTGGGTAGGGTGGGTTGGGGTGGGTAGAGTGGGTTGGGGTGGGTAGAGTGGGTTTGGAGGTGAATTCCTACACACTATCACAACATGTTTTAAGTCTGAGTTTACAAAGGTAAGCTGGTAGATTTTTACATTGTATACGTACGTGAGTGCCTGCCTGCCTTCCTGCCTGTCTGTCTACCTGCCTGTCTGCCTTCCTGCCTGTCTGTCTACCTGCCTGTCTGCTTTCCTGCCTGTCTGTCTACCTGCCTGTCTGCCTTCCTGCCTGTCTGTCTACCTGCCTGTCTGCCTTCCTGCCTGTCTGTCTACCTGCCTGTCTGCTTTCCTGCCTGTCTGTCTACCTGCCTGTCTGCCTTCCTGCCTGTCTGTCTACCTGCCTGTCTGTCTACCTGCCTGTCTGTCTACCTGCCTGTCTGTCTACCTGCCTGTCTGTCCACCTGCCTGTCTGTCTACCTGCCTGTCTGTCTACCTGCCTGTCTGTCTACCTGCCTGTCTGTCTACCTGCCTGTCTGTCTACCTGCCTGTCTGTCTACCTGCCTGTCTGCCTTCCTGCCTGTCTGTCTACCTGCCTGTCTGTCTACCTGCCTGTCTGTCTACCTGCCTGTCTGTCTACCTGCCTGTCTGTCTACCTGCCTGCCTGCCTTCCTACCTGTCTGTCTACCTGCCTGTCTGCCTGCCTGCCTGCCTGCCTTCCTGCCTGCCTGCCTGCCTGCCTGCCTTCCTGCCTGCCTGCTGTCTGCCTGCGTTCCTGCCTGCTGTCTGCCTGCGTTCCTCCCTCCCTCTCTGCCTCTATATCTCTCTCTTTCCATTCGTATATACAGCATATCTGTGCGAGAGTATATACAAGTATATATCTGTAAGCATATCCGAGGTACGACAGTACACTGTACCCGACGTTACAACAGTGAAACAACAGGGCTGTTTTTTCTGTTGACACGAAGGCGCAACGGAACCCTTGTTTTTCTCGTTGCCATGGTAAGAATAGATGATCTTCGTTGTCATGGCAACGCAGAGGCTGAATCTAGGCATCAAAATATTCATCTCGAACTCGACATTGGAATGATAGAATTTTTTTTATGAAAAATAAAATAAAAATGCATTATTTTAATTTCTTGGTGTTTTAATTTGTCACTGTTTTAATTTGGTGTTTTAATTCGTTGATGTTTTATTTCATTGGTGTTTTAATCCGGTGTTTTATTCCGTTGCTGTTTTAACCTTTCCTTAATTATGTTCAACCTATTCCCTATTCATTATTCCTTACATTGTCCCTTATTACCTATTCTGCATTCTCCATACACTTGTTATAATAGGAAGAGTTCAAACAAAATGTTCTCTCTCTCTCTCTCTCTCTCTCTCTCTCTCTCTCTCTCTCTCTCTCTCTCTTTCTCTCTCTCTCTCTCTCTCTCTGTCTCTCTCTCTCTCTCTCTCTCTCTCTCTCTCTCTCTCTCTCTCTCTCTCTCTCTCTCCTCCTCGAAAATAAGCATTTTGTTATTCTGGAGTTTAATTGTTCTTTTCCCCACACCCCCACTCTCACCCTCCTCCCCACACCCCCACTCTCACCCTCCTCCCCACACCCCCACTCTCACCCTCCTCCCCACACCCCCACTCTCACCCTCCTCCCCACACCCCCACTCACCAGCTTCACACTGGAAATCAAATCTTGTTATGAATATCAAAATAATATGCAATACCAACAGCCTGGTAAGACACATATACAACAGTCAGGTATCTTCATTTCGAAACGTTTCGTAATTAAGATACGTAAATGTTGCATGTGTCTCACCCTGTCACACTCCGTCACACTCCGTCACACAGGATGGGTGACAGTGGTGATGTGTCAGCCTGAGACGAGACACTTCACGATGACCATATCGCCAAGTATTCCACTAATAGTTCACCGACTATGGCAGCTTCAGAGTTTCCTTTCAGGAGAGCAGAAGTTATTATTACTGACGTTAGGTTAGGTAAGGTTCGTCAGGAACCAGGAAACGGGTCTTAGGATGACCCGCCACCGGAGCTTTTGGTCACCTGACAGAGGCCTTCCCCTGGCCTACCCCTCCATCATTTTAAAGAATAGGGTTATAATTATAACTAGTCTCTATTATTCGAAATTTCCTATAATATACAAAGGAGAAATTAAATTTTTATAGAGATATCTCTATTATCTAAAATTGGGGCCAAGAAATTATATATATAAGAAACAGAATAAAGACGGAAAGGAAAGGGAGAGAAATTTGGACAATATAATGTATTTAGGTACATATTACGTTACATAATACAGGGTCATTACAGGTTTAAGAATATGTAAGAGCAAGTGAAATGCTTCTCTAGTCTATATGTAGTTATATACGTCAAGACATATATACGTCAACACATATATACGTCAACACATATATACGTCAACACATATATACGTCAACACATATATACGTCAACACATATATACGTCAACACATATATACGTCAACACATATATACGTCAACACATATATACGTCAACACATATATACGTCAAGACATATATACATACATGGTTAGATAGGGAGGGAAGTAGGGGGAGAGAGAGAGAGAAGGAGGGAAGGATGAGAGGGAGAAGGGAAGAGAATGAAGGGGAAGGAGAGGAAGAAAATGAAAGAAGGGAAGGGACGGGAGGGAATGGGAGGGGTGAGAGGCGTACATGTACCAACCACCACTGCAGTGCTGTCAATATTGGCAAGAGTCCTGGTATTACTGCTAAACCCAAGAGTAGGAGGAGGAAGTGGAGGAGGAGGAGGAAGTGGAGGAGGAGGAGGAAGTGGAGGAGGAGGAGGAAGTGGAGGAGGAGGAGGAGGAAGTGGAGGAGGAGGAGAAGAATATGTTAAGTTAGGCTGGATTACATTGAACAAGGTGGTATTAAGTTAGGTTGCACAAACACACAGACACACACACACACACACACATACACGCACACACACACACACACACACACACACACACACACACACACACACACACACACACATGGTAACTAACTAACACACACACACACACACACATGGTAACTAACTAACTAACACACACACACATGGTAACTAACACACACACACACACACACACACACACACACACACACACACACACACACACACACACACACACATGGTAACTAACTAACACACACACACACACACACACACATGGTAACTAACACACACACACACACACACACACACATGGTAACTAACTAACACACACACACACACACACACACACACACACACACACACACACACACGCCTGGAGCTTCCGTTCACTAATAACAAACCAGAACTAAACTCGCCCACCCAGGCTGCCCAGGGTCATGAGACTATAATCCCACCAGAGGAGTGTTAATCATCTAGACTATAACCAGGGATGAACGTCAGGAAAAGCACGTACCAATTTATAACCTGAAAAACTTTACATTATCCCTCGATAATTACGAATATATGATAGTGGATAATGAAGTGGACGAGTAATTGTAGAGTTTTGTTTTGCTGTACTTACCAAGTGATGTTGGGATTAATATTACACTCACCTAGTGATGTTGAGATTAATATTATACTCACCTAGTGATGTTGGGATTAATATTACACTCACCTAGTGATGTTTGGATTAATATTACACTCACCTAGTGATGTTGGGATTAATATTATACTCACCTAGTGATGTTGGGATTAATATTACACTCACCTAGTGATGTTGAGATTAATATTATACTCACCTAGTGATGTTGGGATTAATATTACACTCACCTAGTGATGTTGAGATTAATATTACACTCACCTAGTGATGTTGAGATTAATATTACACTCACCTAGTGATGTTGAGATTAATATTACACTCACCTAGTGATGTTGAGATTAATATTACACTCACCTAGTGATGTTTGGATTAATATTACACTCACCTAGTGATGTTGGGATTAATATTATACTCACCTAGTGATGTTGGGATTAATATTACACTCACCTAGTGATGTTGAGATTAATATTACACTCACCTAGTGATGTTGAGATTAATATTACACTCACCTAGTGATGTTTGGATTAATATTACACTCACCTAGTGATGTTGGGATTAATATTATACTCACCTAGTGATGTTGGGATTAATATTACACTCACCTAGTGATGTTGGGATTAATATTACACTCACCTAGTGATGTTGAGATTAATATTATACTCACCTAGTGATGTTGGGATTAATATTACACTCACCTAGTGATGTTGGGATTAATATTACACTCACCTAGTGATGTTGAGATTAATATTATACTCACCTAGTGATGTTGGGATTAATATTACACTCACCTAGTGATGTTTGGATTAATATTACACTCACCTAGTGATGTTGGGATTAATATTATACTCACCTAGTGATGTTGGGATTAATATTACACTCACCTAGTGATGTTGGGATTAATATTACACTCACCTAGTGATGTTGAGATTAATATTATACTCACCTAGTGATGTTGGGATTAATATTACACTCACCTAGTGATGTTGGGATTAATATTACACTCACCTAGTGATGTTGAGATTAATATTATACTCACCTAGTGATGTTGGGATTAATATTACACTCACCTAGTGATGTTTGGATTAATATTACACTCACCTAGTGATGTTTGGATTAATATTATACTCACCTAGTGATGTTGGGATTAATATTATACTCACCTAGTGATGTTGGGATTAATATTACACTCACCTAGTGATGTTTGGATTAATATTACACTCACCTAGTGATGTTGGGATTAATATTATACTCACCTAGTGATGTTGGTATTAATATTATACTCACCTAGTGATGTTTGGATTAATATTATACTCACCTAGTGATGTTGGTATTAATATTATACTCACCTAGTGATGTTTGGATTAATATTATACTCACCTAGTGATGTTGGGATTAATATTATACTCACCTAGTGATGTTGAGATTAATATTATACTCACCTAGAAATGTTGGGATTAATATTATACTCACCTAGAAATGTTGGGATTAATATTATACTCACCTAGAAATGTTGGGATTAATATTATACTCACCTAGAAATGTTGGGATTAATATTATACTCACCTAGAAATGTTGGGATTAATATTATACTCACCTAGAAATGTTGGGATTAATATTATACTCACCTAGAAATGTTGGGATTAATATTATACTCACCTAGTGATGTTGAGATTAATATTATACTCACCTAGTGATGTTGGGATTAATATTACACTCACCTAGTGATGTTGGGATTAATATTATACTCATCTAGTGATGTTTGGATTAATATTATACTCACCTGGTTTTGAGTAAGTAAACAGAAAAATGGAAGAGTACCAGAACAATTTTCCTGGCAGGTAGCAGACCCAACGTTGTGTCACTGAGCCACGAAGCTTACAATAGGAAGATTATCCAGACACCAACTGTGACCCTACTCTCTTCCCACAGTCCCGGCAGAGAGGCGTGTGAGTTAGAAAAGCAGCATGGGGCGGCCTACCGATCGTTACAGCATGGGGTGGCCCACCCATCGTCGCAGCTGAGTATAACCAGCGTCTAGCTTGTATATGAGGTTCCTAAAGCACCATCAACGAGGAGTAACTCCTGCCCTGAGGAAAACACGGAGCCTGCTGAGATGTGCAAGTTGAAAAGTAAATTAAATCCTTGCTAACCAGAGGGAATGGAAGGATGGTGGAGAAGGCCCAGAGGATAAAAAATATGGAGGAGTGAACAGAGGAAGAGGATGGATATACATCAAAGCCGTTTACATCTGCAATGTGCTTCTATTCTGTTCTATATAAGAGGCTGTGGGAACAAAAGCTCGCTGTATTTCCCTCTGGTTCTCTACAACACAGGATGGGCTGATGAAACGAAGAAATGAAAACTTGAGCTGGTAATCGTCAGGAGGATGTCGTTAAATGCTCCAGTTTCAGAAGCAACGACAGCTCCAGAGGTTTCTTCCAGCAGGACTGGAGTTACTGTTACTTGGGAATTCTTAGTATTTATTCAGAGAATACTCTAAGTATATTAATATTTTACTGTGTTTTCTTGGTAGGTGTTGCATGTGACACATGATGCTTGCATGTGTTATTGATCGCCCAGTGCACATTGGTGATCTGAGTGGCAGTCAATGATCTGAGTGGCAGTCAATGATCTGAGTGGCAGTCAATGATCTGAGTGGCAGTCAATGATCTGAGTGGCAGTCAATGATCTGAGTGGCAATGGCAGGTATGAATGTGTTTGTGTCTGCCAAGGTGAAAATAAATTTTTAATATTGTAATGATCTGTGGTCGACTCAGTGTCGATATGACCCCCGTGTCATGGCCACGATATATGACCCCCGTGTCATGGCCACGATATATGACCCCCGTGTCATGGCCACGATATATGACCCCCGTGTCATGGCCACGATATATGACCCCGTGTCATGGCCACGATATATGACCCCAGTGTCATGGGGTCAATATATGACCCCCGTGTTAGGGACACGATATATGACCCCTGTGTCAAGAAGAAGAAGAATCAGTGTTCGTAGTTACACTAGCATGACTATGCTGGTGGTGTCCCGTGTTCAGTGTACGTAGTTACAGCAGGATAGTCATGCTGGTGGTGTCCCGTGTTCAGTGTATGTAGTTACAGCAACATAGTCATGCTGGCGGTGTCCCGTGTTCAGTGTACGTAGTTACAGCAGGATAGTTATGCTGGTGATGTCCCTTGTTCAGTGTACGTAGTTACAGCAACATAGTCATGCTGGTGGTGTCCCGTGTTCAGTGTACGTAGTTACAGCAGGATAGTCATGCTGGTGATGTCCCTTGTTCAGTGTATGTAGTTACAGCAACATAGTCATGCTGGCGGTGTCCCGTGTTCAGTGTACGTAGTTACAGCAGGATAGTTATGCTGGTGGTGTCCCTTGTTCAGTGTACGTAGTTACAGCAACATAGTCATGCAGGTGATGTCCTGTCTTCAGTGTACGTAGTTACAGCAGCATAATCATGCTGGTGGTGTACCACTTTCGCTGCTTAATTCATCATATAAATTCATAATGTTGCGAGTGGTTGAAGCAGACACTATCCTCCTGGATACTATTCCAGCAGGTGACAGATCTACAGAGACAGATTTTCTTGCCTACTCTCTGCACCGTTCTAGTCTTGGTTAACAACTGTGGTCTCTTTTCCCTGTTTAAAGATATTAAATACTGCATTCATCTGTTTCCCAGATTCGTTTCATAGTCTTAAGTGTGGCTGTTACGTTTTCTTCTCTCCATATATTGGCACGTAGGCTTATTCATTATTTTCCTTCTTATTTCATTCTCTCTCTCTCTCAAACATTTGTCGGTATGTCATGATAATTTTTAGCATATCTTCATAATTTTAAGACGTGAACACAATTCTATACTTGTACATTATAATTTTGGTCTAACATTAACTGTAACTGTTTTAATAACACGTTATAAGCCATATATTAGAATGTTGTTGTGATATTTACTGTCGTAACAGAGGAGCTTCTCACTTCTCACTAAAGTTTGGCAAGCGTCACTACTCTCCAGGGTAAAACATGACACTTCTTAAACTAGGTCGAGGTAGATAGTTCTTCTCGGCAGACAGCCTCAGAACTTTCAAGTTTCCTGGTACCTGTCTTTCCCCATTACTCCAGTCTACCTCCACTCTCAATCTCCACCACCCCCAACAATATCCCCGTGTCTCTTCCTTCCAACACTCCACCGACGCCAACACTGTCCCCTCCCTCCACTCCTCCAACTCTGTCTCCTCGCCCACATGCTCACACGCCCACACGCGATCCTCTGAAAACATCTTCCCCCATAGGACATGCCCAGACACTAGAGCCACCATAACTATAGGAATGTAGAGCAGAGAGATGCTCTGTAGAGCCTGTGGGGAGAGAGAGAGAGAGAGAGAGAGAGAGAGAGAGAGAGAGAGAGAGAGAGAGAGAGAGAGAGAGAGAGAGAGAGAGAGAGAGAGAGAGAGAGAGAGAGAGAGAGAGAGAGAGAGAGACAGACAGACAGACAGATAGACAGACAGACAGACAGACAGACAGACAGACAGACAGACAGACAGACAGACAGACAGAGACAGACAGAGGACGGGGCAGCAAGAATGAGGAGGGGATGGAAGAGAAACGGAAGAGAGGAACAGGAAGGAGGATGGAAAATGTGTGTAGGATGCAGAGATAGCGCCAGGCTGGTGCATGGACTCAGTGGCTCGTCTGGCGATGCTCTGCCGAATTTAGTTTATTCGCGATACCTTTTTTTTCAACAACTTTTAATAGTCCTTAAAGGAGAAGACAGTCTCTTGGCTCTTGGGAGGACGACAGAAGGATAGACGACAATCTTCTGGTCCTTAGAAGGACGACAGAAGGATAGACGACAGTCTCCTCGTCCTTAGAAGGACGACATAAGGATAGACGACAGTCTCCTCGTCCTTAGAAGGACGACAGAAGGATAGACGACAGTCTCCTGGTCCTTAGAAGCACGACAGAAGGATATACGACAGTCTCCTCGTCCTTAGAAGGACGACAGAAGGATAGACGACAGTCTTCTGGCCCTTAGAAGGACGATAGAAGGATAGACGATAGTCCCCTGATCCTTAGAAAGACGACAGAAGGATAGATGACAGTCTCCTGGTCCTTAGAAGGACGACAGAAGGATAGACGATAGTCTCCTGGTCTTTAGAAGGACGACAGAAGGATAGACGATAGTCCCCTGGTCCTCAGAAGGACGACAGAAGAATAGACTATAGTCCCCTGGTCCTTAGAAGGACGACAGAAGGATAGACGATAGTCTCCTGATCCTTAGAAGGACGACAGAAGGATAGACGATAGTCCCCTGGTCCTCAGAAGGACGACAGAAGAATAGACTATAGTCCCTTGGTCCTTAGAAGGACGACAGAAGGATAGACGACAGTCTTCTGGTCCTTGGAAGGACGACAGGAGGATAGACGACAATCTCCTAGACCTTGGCACAATGACAGAAGGATAGACGACAGTTTCCTAGCCCTCGGCACAACGACAGAAGGATAGACGACAGTTTCCTAGCCCTCGGCACAACGACAGAAGGATATACGACAGTCTCCTAGCCCTTGGCACAACGACAGAAGGGTAGACGACAGTCTCGTAGCCCTTAGCACAACGACAGAAGGATAGACGACAGTCTCCTAGCACTTGGCACAACGACAGAAGTATAGACAACAGTCTCCTAGCCTTTGACACAACATCAGACGGATAGACGACAGTCTCCTAGCCCTTGGCACAACGACAGAAGTATAGACGACAGTCTCCTAGCACTTGGCACAACGACAGAAGTATAGACGACAGTCTTCTAGCACTTGGCACAACATCAGAAGGACAGACGACAGTCTCCTAGCCCTTGGCACAACATCAGAAGGACAGACGACAGTCTCCTAGCCCTTGACACAACGACAGAAGGATATACGACAGTCTCCTAGCCCTTGACACAACGACAGAAGGGTAGACGACAACCCTCTGGCACCTTCGAAAAACGACAGGATATGAGAGTGCAAATCTCTCCTTCTTGAGAGGGACAAAAAAAAGAAAAGTTAGAATAAGAGGGGACAGACACTATTCTTCTGCATCCTTCGAGGGACGAGGCTGGTAAATGGTTCTTGTTCCAAGGAGATGGAGCTACCTTCCCTGTCCTTGGATCACACTTGAGTATCTACCATTCCCCGCACACTATATAATACCAAGAGTTGTATATCCCCATGAATCCAGGAATAATAATAATGATGATAATAATAATGAAATAAAATAATAATAATAATAATAATAATAATAATAATAATAATAATAATAATAATAATAATAATAATAATGAGTAATAATAAAAATAATATAATTAAATAATAATAATAATAAAACAATTAAATAATAATAATTAATAATAATAATAATATAATAAAAATCAACAGCCTAGATTTAAGCTTTAAGTTTTTCAAAGCGTTAATAAAGTTAAGCTTAGTGAGCTTAGTTCCCATTAAAGTCTGCCTGACGCAGTAAAGTCTGCATGACGCAGTAAAGCCTGCCTGACGCAGTAAAGTCTGCATGACGCAGTAAAGTCTGCCTGACGCAGTAAAGCCTGCCTGACGCAGTAAAGTCTGCCTGACGCAGTAAAGTCTGCATGACGCAGTAAAGCCTACCTGACGCAGTAAAGTCTGCCTGACGCAGTAAAGTCTGCCTGACGCAGTAAAGTCTGCCTGACGCAGTAAAGCCTGCCTGACGCAGTAAAGTCTGCCT
>NC_091351.1:12408408-12430908 GCF_038502225.1 Cherax quadricarinatus
AGGAGCAAGTCAATGTCCAAGAGCTGTACTATAGTCCTCCACAGACAGGTTTAGGTTACTGGAGGAGCACCAACACTGGCAGCACGGTGTACAGGTAAATCTTCCGCCAGGAACACTCCGTTATACTCTCTATATTACTTAACGTTAAACAAATTTTTGCTTCAGTTGAGTGTATTAATGTAAGAGAAATCCACTACTCTCTCTCTCTCTCTTCTCACTTGACTGTAACACAGTACATGAACACACACACACACACACACACACACACACACACACACACACACACACACACACACACACACACACATAGAAAAAAGGCACTAAATTA
Source organism: Cherax quadricarinatus (assembly GCF_038502225.1). Taxonomy (NCBI): domain Eukaryota; kingdom Metazoa; phylum Arthropoda; class Malacostraca; order Decapoda; family Parastacidae; genus Cherax; species Cherax quadricarinatus. Next base: position 12,408,737 of record NC_091351.1, read on the forward strand.
CAAATCAGTGTCACTGACGTGTATAGTATGCAAAGTCATGGATAAGATTATCAGGAGGAGAGTGGTGGAGCACCTGGAATGGAATAAGATTATAAACGACAACCAGCACGGATTCATGGAAGGCAAATCCTGTGTCACAAACCTTCTGGAGTTTTATGACAAAGTTACAGAAGTAAGACACGAGAGAGAGGGGTGGGTTGATTGCATTTTCTTGGAATGTAAGAAGGTCTTCGACACAGTTCCTCACAAGAAATTAGTGCAGAAACTAGAGGATCAGGCGCATATAACAGGAAGGGCACTGCAATGGATCAGAGAATACCTGACATGGAGGCAAGTAACGAGTAATGGTACGTGATGAGGTATCACAGTGAGCACCTGTGACGAGCGGGGTCCCACAGGGTCCCACCAGTGCTATTTTTGGTATATGTGAATGACATGATGGAAGGGATAGACTCAGAGGTGTCCCTGTTCGCAGATGATGTGAAGTTAATGAGGAGAATTACATCAGATGAGGATCAGGCAGAACTTCAAGGAGACCTGGACAGGCTGGACATGTGGTTCAGCAACTGGCTTCTCGAATTCAACCCTGCCAAGTGCAAAGTCATGAAGATTGGAGAAGGGCAAAGAAGACCGCAGACAGAGTATAGGCTAGGTGATTAAAGACTGCAAACCTCGCTCAAGGAGAAAGATCTTCGGGTGACCATAACACCGAGCAGGTCTCAGGAGGCACACATCAACCAGATAACTGCTGCAGCAAATGGGCGCCTGGCAAACCTGAGAACAGCGTTCCGATACCTTAGTAAGGAATCGTTCAAGACACTGTACACTGTGTACGTCAGGCCCATACTGGAGTATGTAGCACCAGTTTGGGACCCACACCTGGTCAAGCACGTCAAGAAGTTAGAGAAAGTACAAAGGTTTGCAACAAGGCTAGTTCCGGAGCTAAGGGGATTGTCCTACGAAGAAACGTTGATGGATATCAGACTGACGACACTGGAGGACAGGAGGGTCAGTGGAGACATGATAACGACATACAAAATACTGAGTGGAATAGATAAGATGGATAGAGACAGGATGTTATAGAGAGGGGACACAGAAACAAGGGGTCACAATAGGAAGCTGAAGACTCAGACGAGTCACAGAGATGTTAGGAAGTCTTTCTTCAGCAATAGAGTAGTCATGAAGTGGAATAGCCTAGCAAATGATGTAGTGGAGGCAGGAACCATACGTAGCTTTAAGAGAAGGTATGACAAAGCTCAAGAAGCACAGAGAGGACCTAGTAGCGATCAGTGAAGAGGCGGGGCCAGGAGCTGAGTCTCGACCCCAGCAACCACAATTAGGTGAGTACAATTCATATATATATATATATATATATATATATATATATATATATATATATATATATATATATATATATATATATATATATATATATATATATATATATATATATATATATATATATATATATGGTGAGCGAAATTCACACATGACGCTCTAACCCACGGGACCACGCAGTGCTTCAAGAATCAAGCACCCAGCAGGGCTAAGAGTTTTACCTTGATCCGAGAACATACGGTGGTGTGGGTGCTTCTGAGCTAATTTCATCCCCGTTTGGTGTACTAGCCTCACAATCAGTATATATATATATATATATATATATATATATATATATATATATATATATATATATATATATATATATATATATATGTCATGCCGAATAGATAAAAATTGGTCAATTAGCAAGAACTCATTTAAAATTAAGTCCTCTCTAAATTTTCTCTTATACATTTAAAGATATATTTTTTTCATTAATGTAAATGTAAAAAAAATTAATTTTGCACCAAAAGGAACTTAGAAAACTTACCTAACCTTATTATAACAAGAACAATTTATTTTAGCCTAACCCAACTTAATATATTTTTTATTTGTTCACAGTAATTTAATACTAAACAAACATAGTGAAATATATTTTTTTCGTTAGGTTGAGAATGATTTTGGCTAAGTTACTGCATACACAAATTTTCACTTGTCCTTTATGGCAAGATGAGCGTTGCTATTTAAGCCAAGATCGCAAGTTCTGCCTATTCGGCACGACATATATATATATATATATATATATATATATATATATATATATATATATATATATATATATATATATATATATATATGCAAAACAACCACTGTGAAAGAGTAGTGAAGTCCACTACTCTTTCACAGTGGTTGTTTTGCATATTTTAAAATCACCTGTTTACTGTGATCTTGTTGCATATATATATATATATATATATATATATATATATATATATATATATATATATATATATATATATATATATATATATATATATATATATATATATATATATATATATACATTATATGTGTGTGTGTCTGTGTGTGATGAAAATGTGTGAGTTGCATGTTAATGAGGGGAACGTGCCACTCCCTGTAATCACGGAGGGTGGAAGGGTGTCAGGGAGTGAGTGAAAGAGGGAGGAGAGGTGTTAGGGGTGGAGGGGGCAGGGAGGTAGGGAGTTGATGAGTTGGGGAACGAGGGAGGGGGGAATGGAGGGAGACTTCACAGCTCCTGGGGGAGAGAGAGAAAGAGAGAGAGAGAGAGAGAGAGAGAGAGAGAGAGAGAGAGAGAGAGAGAGAGAGAGAGAGAGAGAGAGAGAGAGAGAGAGAGAGAGAGAGAGAGAGAGAGAGAAACAGAGAGAGAGAGAAACAGAGAGAGAGAGAGAAGGAATGAAAACTTATCCATCCTCTCTCCCTAATCCAGTGTTACCTGATGTCAGTTACTACGTTTCTTGCACTTATATCAATATAACTCCAATTTTTAAAGGGGTGGACCGGTAAGCCAGTGAAAGGCCTCGGTCAGATGACCAAAACTCCAGCGGGGGGTCATCATATGATTAAGACCCGCGTCAGGAAAACTTAACCTGACAAACCTTAACCTGATAGCTTCTTGCAAGACACACTCACATAGGCGAACTCTTACCTCTGCATTACGTATTCGAACGATCAGACCTCCAGACTCAGTTATGTGAACGATCAGACCTCCAGACTCAGTTATGTGAACGATCAGACCTCCAGACTCAGTTATGTGAACGATCAGACCTCCAGACTCAGTTATGTGAACGATCAGACCTCCAGACTCAGTTATGTGAACGATCAGACCTCCAGACTCAGTTATGTGAACGATCAGACCTCCAGACTCAGTTATGTGAACGATCAGACCTCCAGACTCAGTTATGTGAACGATCAGACCTCCAGACTCAGTTATGTGAACGATCAGACCTCCAGACTCAGTTATGTGAACGATCAGACTCCCACACTCAGTTATGTGAACGATCAGACCTCCAGATTCAGTTATGTGAACGATCAGACCTCCCGACTCAGTTATGTGAACGATCAGACCTCCAGACTCAGTTATGTGAACGATCAGACCTCCAGACTCACTTATGTGAACGATCAGACCTCCAGACTTAGTTATGTGAACGATCAGACCTCCAGACTCAGTTATGTGAACGATCAGACCTCCAGATTCAGTTATGTGAACGATCAGACCTCCAGACTCAGTTATGTGAACGATCAGACCTCCAAACTCAGTTATGTGAACGATCAGTCCTTCCTTTAGTGGTACCGTTGTCCACCTGTGTTCCATCTAGTAGCATGGTCCATCTCTGTTCCATCTAGTAGCATGGTCCATCTCTGTTCCATCTAGTAGCATTTTCCATCTCTGTTCCATCTAGTAGCATGGTCCATCTCTGTTCCATCTAGTAGCATGGTTCACATGTGTTCCATCTAGTAGCATGGTTCACCTATGTTCCATCTAGTAGCATGGTTCACATGTGTTCTATATAGTAGCATGGTTCACATGTGTTCTATCTACTAGCATGGTTCACATGTGTTCCATTTAGTAGCATGGTTCAACTCCGTTCCATTTAGTAGCATGGTTCACATGTGTTCCATTTAGTAGCATGGTTCAACTCCGTTCCATTTAGTAGCATTTTCCATCTATGTTCCGTCTAGTAGCATGGTTCACCTCTGTTCCGTCTAGTAGCATGGTCCATCTCTGTTCCATCTAGTAGCATGGTCCATCTCTGTTCCATCTAGTAGCATGGTTCACGTGTTCCATCTAGTAGCATGGTCCATCTCTGTTCCATCTAGTAGCATGGTCCATCTCTGTTCCATCTAGTAGCATGGTCCATCTCTGTTCCATCTAGTAGCATGGTCCATCTCTGTTCCATCTAGTAGCATGGTTCAAATGTATTCCATCTAGTAGCATGGTCCATCTCTGTTCCATCTAGTAGCATGGTTCACATGTGTTCCATCTAGTAGCATGGTTCACATGTGTTCCATCTAGTAGCATGGTTCACATGTGTTCCATCTAGTAGTATGGTTCACCTCTGTTCCATCTAGTAGCATGGTCCATCTCTGTTCCATCTAGTAGCATGGTCCATCTCTGTTCCATCTAGTAGCATGGTCCATCTCTGTTCCATCTAGTAGCATGGTTCAAATGTATTCCATCTAGTAGCATGGTCCATCTCTGTTCCATCTAGTAGCATGGTTCACGTGTTCCATCTAGTAGCATGGTTCACATGTGTTCCATCTAGTAGCATGGTTCACCTCTGTTCCATCTAGTAGCATGGTTCACATGTGTTCCATCTACTAGCATGGTCCATCTCTGTTCCATCTAGTAGCATGGTCCATCTCTGTTCCATCTAGTAGCATGATCCATCTCTGTTCCATCTAGTAGCATTTTCCATCTCTGTTCCATCTAGTAGCATGGTCCATCTCTGTTCCATCTAGTAGCATTTTCCATCTCTGTTCCATCTAGTAGCATGGTCCATCTCTGTTCCATCTAGTAGCATGGTCCATTTCTGTTCCATCTAGTAGCATGGTCCATCTCTGTTCCATCTAGTAGCATGGTCCATCTCTGTTCCATTTAGGCCGCCGCTTTTTTCAAGAAGATTACAGGGGTTTAGAACCTCTAAGAACCTACTAAAGAGACCTAATCCCTCAGCTCAGAGTAATGGTGTACAGAACCAATTAGTATAAACTAGAGGGGTTCAGAACCCTTGGTATATTCTAAAAAATTATTCTTTCTCAAAGTAATTCTTCTTTTGTTTAGCACAGTAATCCCATTAGCTTTCAAAGTAACCAAATTGTCTCATAAAGTAATCCCATTCTCTCGCAAGTGTGCGCGCACACACACACACACACACACACACACACACACACACACACACACACACACACACAATTGGAAGCTGAAGACTCTGACGAGTCACAGGGATGTTAGGAAGTATTTCTTCAGTCACAGAGTCGTCAGGACGTCTAGCAAGTGATGTAGTGGAGGCAGGAACCATACATAGCTTTAAGACGAGGTATGACAAAGCTTAGGAAGCAGAGAGAGAGAGAGAGAGAGAGAGAGAGAGAGAGAGAGAGAGAGAGAGAGAGAGAGAGAGAGAGAGGACCTAGTAGCGATCAGCGAAGAGGCGGGGCCAGGAGCTGAGTCTCGACCCATGCAACCACAATTAGGTGAGTATACACACACACACACACACACACACACACACACACACGCACGCACGCGCGCACACACACACACACACACACACACACACACACACACACACACACACGCACGCACGCACGCACGCACACACACACACACACACACACACACACACACACACACACACACACACACACACACACACACATAATATAATCTCTCTCTACTCTCAAGAGAAATACCCTTTCCAAGAATTTCCTCTTCTCTCCATAGTAATTCCGTCTCTTCCACAGCATTTACACAGGGCTCCAGTCAGAGAAATTCTCAATAATATTGAATTATCCACTAAAGTATGAGTTAGTTTGATTCTATAATGAGAGAGAATACTATAATGTATTATCTTTCAGTCTTCTAGTCGCACATATACTCACCTTAATTCTCTTAGTGATCACCTCTCCGCATGATACAAAAACTCCCCAGCCAAGACCAGAATTTATTGGACTAAAATTTCAAGATTAAAGCAGGAATTTATATTTTATAGATATACAATAAATTCTCCTCACAGACACACAGACACACAATGGGGCAACCTAGAACTAGGATGAGAACAAAGGGCCATAAGGACGAATCTGGGAGGGAGGACTGGGAGGCAGAGCTCAAAAAAAGGAAGGAAGACTGGGGAAGGAGGCTAGATGAGCTTGCAAGGAAGATGGAGGAGAGGTTAGCAGCAGAATGCAGAAGGTGGGAGCAACATGCCACAGTATCAGAAGCCAAGATACAGAGATTAGAAGAGGAGCTGAGAAATCTGAAACAGAATAGAGACAAAGATAATACAGAAGTAGCATCAGCAATGTTCACATAAGACACAGACAAAGGGTCTGAAGGGAGCATGGAAGCTAAACTGTATGCAGAGGTCCTGTCAAACAAACATGGGGCCAAAACAAAGACAGGGAGCACACTAGGACAGAATGAGAGGTTGGAAGACATTGAAGGAACTAGGACATGTGCAGGGACCTTACCAGAAACTTGTGGGGGCCAGGAACAGGTGAGCAGGAAGGACAAACCAATGAGCATAGGGGCCACAGCTAGGGAAGGGACTGAAGGAAGGAACACTCCACGGGAAGGAACTAAAACACCTCAGAGGATGCAATGAGAGTCACAGTGGGAGGTGGAAAGGGAGAGATCAGTTTTTGTCTATGGGCTAGACGAAGCTAAAGGGGAAACTTATGATGAAAGAAAGCAGGAGGAGAAAAAAGCGATTGAAGGTATCAGGAAGGTGACAGGCGAGGGAGACTTGACCCAGGTGGCAAATTTTTGGAGAATCGGGTGGTTCACAAAGAAAAGGAATCGGCCTCTCAAAGTAATTTTCATGGCAGAATCAACTCGAACCATGATCCTGCAAGAGAAAGCACGGCTGAGAGGCAAACAGGAGTTCATGAGTGTGTACCTCGATTGAGACAGAACACAGGAGGAAAGGATGATACTGAAAGAGAGAGTGCAAAAACGAAAGGAGGAATGGGAGGAAATGAAAAAGGAGAGCAGAATAACCCAGCAACAGGTGGAAGGACAAGCACACCCTCAGAAACACCTACAGAAGGACTCCAGTCACGACACCCCTAAGGCAACTGAACAATCCAAACCAACCATCACACACCGATCCCTCTGTTCCCACCTCCCGCACCACGAACCCTACCCCTACAGCAACCCCCTATGGGAGCTCTTCCTCCACCTCCACTGCAACCCCCCACAGGCCCCCACCAGGGCTCCTGCTCTCCCAACCCCAGTATTAGCCCAGGACCACAGTTACAGTATTAGGTTTGGTACACAAATGCAGATGGATTAACGAATATGAGGAATGGCAAGAAAGAATCAATGAGAAGTCCCCAGACATCATAGCAGTTACAGAAACAAATGCAATAACAGATGCAATCTTCCCACCAGGATACCAGATCATGAGGAAAGATAGAAGGGGCAGAGGGGGAGGAGGGGTTGCTCTGCTCGTAAAAACCGATGAAAATTCGAGAAAATGGGAGGCACAGACGAGACAGGAGAAAGGGACTATATAGTAGGTACACTTCAGTCTGGGGAGCACAAGGTGGTCATTGCAGTGATGTATAATCCACCACAGAACTGCAGGAAGCCAAGAGAGGAATATGAAGAGAGTAACAGAGCAATAGTGGATACACTTGCTGAGGTGGCAAGAAGAGCTCACTCCAGCAGAGCAAAGTTGCTGGTTATGGGGGATTTCAACCACAGGGAGATTGACTGGGAAAACCTGGAGCCACATGGGGGTCCCGAAACATGGAGAGCCAAGATGTTGGATGTGGTGCTGGAAAACCTCATGCACCAACATGTTAAGGACACTACCAGAGTGAGAAAGGAGGATGAACCAGCAAGATTGGACCTTGTGTTCACTCTGGGCAGTTCAGACATTGAGGAAATCACATATGAGAGTCCCCTAGGAGCTAGTGACCACGTGGTTCTGTGCTTTGAATACATAGAGTTGCAAGTGGAGAGAGTAACAGGAGTTGAATGGAAAAAGCCAGACTACAAAAGAGGGGACTACATAGGGTTGAGGAACTTCCTGCAGGAGGTTCCATGGGACAGAGAACTGGCAGGAAAGCCAGTATATGAAATGATGGATTATGTAACAACAAAATGCAAGGAGGCAGTGGAAAGGTTTATTCACAAGGGCAACAGAAACAATGGGAAGACCAGAACGAGCCCCTGGTTTACCCGACGGTGTAAGGAGGCAAAAACAAAGTGCAATAGAGAATGGAAAAAGTACAGAAGGTAGAGAACACATGAAAATAGGGAGATTAGTCACAGAGCCAGGAACGAGTATGCACAGGTAAGGAGGGAGGCCCAGCGACAGTATGAAAATAAAATAGCATCGATAAACAAGACTGACCCAAAACTGTTGTATAGCCACATCAGGAGGAAGACAACACTCAAAGACCAGGTGATCAGACTGAGGACAGAAGGTGGAGAACTCACAAGAAATGATCAGGAGTTATGTGAGGAGCTAAACAGGAGATTTAAGGAAGTTTTCACAGTAGAGACAGGAAGGGCTCTGGGAAGACAGCAAAAAAGGGAACATCAAGAGGGAATATACCAACAAGTGTTGGATGACATACGAACAACCGAGGAGGAGATGCAGAAGCTGCTGAGTGACCTTGATACCTCAAAGGCGATGGGACGGGACAACATCTCCCCGTGGGTCCTTAGAGAAGGAGCAGAGATGCTGTGCGTGCCTCTAATCACAATCTTCAACACATCCCTTGAAACTGGGCAACTACCTGAGAAATGGAAGACAGCAAATGTAGTCCCCATATTTAAGAAAGGAAACAGAAATGAGGCACTAAACAACAGACCTGTGTCTCTGATATGTATTGTGTGCAAAGTTATGGAGAAGATTATCAGGAGGAGAGTGGTGGAACGCCTGGAAAGGAACAAGATTATAACTGAAAACCAGCATGGGTTCATGGAAGGCAAATCCTGTGTCACAAACCTTCTGGAGTTTTATGACAAGGTAACAGAAGTAAGACACGAGAGAGAGGGGTGGGCTGATTGCATTTTCCTAGACTGCAGGAAGGCCTCTGACACAATTCCCCACAAGAGATTAGTGCAGAAGCTGGAAGATCAGGCGCATATAACAGGGAGGGCACTCAAATGGATCAGGGAATACCTGACAGGGAGGCAACAACGAGTCATGGTACGTGAAGAGGCATCACAGTGGGCTCCTGTGACGAGCGGGGTCCCTCAGGGGGCGACATGATGGAAGGAATAGACTCTGAAATGTTCCTATTTGCAGATAATGTGAAGCTGATGAGAAGAATTAAATCGGATGAGGATGAGGCAGGACTGCAAAGAGACCTGGACAAGCTGGACATGTGGTCCAGAAACTGGCTTCTCGAATTCAACCCTGCCAAATGCAAAGTCATGAAGATTGGGGAGGGGTAAAGAAGACCGCAGACAGAGTATAGGCTAGGTGGACAAAGACTACAGACCTCACTCAGGGAGAAAGACCTTGGGGTGACCATAACACCGAGCACGTCACCGGAGGTACACATCAACCAAATAACTGCTGCAGCATACGGGCGCCTGGCAAACCTGAGAATAGCGTTCCGATACCTTAATAAGGAATCGTTCAAGACACTGTACACTGTGTATGTTAGGCCCATACTGGAGTATGCAGCACCAGTCTGGAACCCACACCTGGTCAAGCACGTCAAGAAGTTAGAGAAAGTACAAAGGTTTGCAACAAGACTAGTCCCAGAGCTCAGGGGAATGTCGTACGAGGAAAGGTTGAGGGAAATCGGACTGACGACACTGGAGGACAGAAGGGTCAGTAGAGACATGATAACGACATACAAGATACTGCGAGGAATAGACAAGGTGGACAGAGATAGGATGTTCCAGAGAGGGGACACAGAAACAAGGGGTCACAACTGAAAGCTGAAGACTCAAACGAGTCACAGGGACGTTAGGAAGTATTTCTTCAGTCATAGAGTAGTCATGAAGTGGAATAGCCTAGCAAGTGAAGTAGTGGAGGCAGGAACCATACATAGTTTTAAGAAGAGGTATGACAAAGCTCAGGAAGCAGAGAGGGAAAGGACCTAGTAGCGATCAGTGAAGAGGCGGGGCCAGGAGCTGAGTCTCTACCCCTGCAACCACAATTAGGTGAGTACACAGACACAGACACATGCAGACACACAGACACACAAACACACACAGACACTCACACAGACACACGCACAGACACACACAGACACACACAGACACACAGACACACACAGACACACAGACACACACACAGACACACACACAGACACACACAGACACAAAGACATACACAGACACACACACAGATCAGTGAATTTTCTGTATTTCTTTTTCCAAGTAGGTTATTAGCGAGCACATATATATATTGTTGTGTGTGAGGGAAAAGTTCAACAGACAGGAGTAGCGAGCGAGTATATGGTGACAATAGTTTGATTGCCAGTCTGCTTATTAAGGTAGGGGGGGATAGCTCCCGTTATCCCCCCTTTTTCTCCACCGGGAAAGGTGACGTGTGGGGCTCCAACCAAATGGATAATCACTTGATTCACAGCTCCCAGCACAACTGTAAGTAAAAGACTCTCCTCCTATTTTAGTGGATATATTGGTTAAAAGCTTCACTTTTAACCAATTCTAAGACGTAGTTCATTCTGCCTTGATTTCCATGTTTTGCTTTTAAATCCTCACCATTCTTTTAAATGTTTTACTTATTATGGAGAGTGATTTCTTAAGCAATGGTTAACTTTTGTCTCTTTCTAGCTTGGAATGTCAGCTTGGGTCATCTGGCAACCACAGGAATAGTGTTGAAGGAGACGAACTTCACACGAGTTCTGGGACGTCACTTTTTATCTACATACCTGATGAGTGTAGCCAACCCCAGGCAACTACCCCTCATCTTCGCAGTGGTGAAGGACCTGCGTTCCTATCATCTTGACGGATTATTCAAGGCTGGATACACTGTGACGAACTAGTCGTTGGGTTGTCCTCAAACAGCTGTGACCTCCAACCCCCCACATCAGCAACGGCTACAATTTCTACAAGGCGCGGTGTCAACATCAACAAGACACCCCAGTCTAACTGTACATAATAGCGTTGAATTCAAATATCATTTTTATATTTCATTTTTCATTTCTCTTTCACGTAGGATAAAAGTTCATGTTTAAATGTTTTATATTTTCAATTCTAATAATAAAATGTTTATATTTGTACGTTATTATTCTTTTTCTATTCATTAATTTTCCTGAGGAGGAGCCAGCCTTGGTAATATCTACTTAAGATCTTACAGGGATGAGTAAGTCTTCACAACGCCCCCGCGACTCAGTCCAAAGCAGGCCTCTGGTTGCTGGCCTGGTCGATCAAGCTGTTGGTGTTTGCCGCAAACAACCCAACGCATACACTACAGCATGGCTGACCAGGAAACCATTTGAGGAGCCAGCCTTGGTAAGACCAACTTAAGATCTTACAGGGCTGAGTAAGTCTTCACATTGTGGCTGTTGGTGTTGTGGTATGTATGAATGTATATGCATGTATATATATATATATATATATATATATATATATATATATATATATATATATATATATATATATATATATATGTCGTGCCGAATAGATAAAACTTGCGATTTTTTGTTTAAATATCAAGTCTCTTCTTTCCGAATAAGACAAGCGGAAATTTGTGTATGCAATAATTTCGCAAAAATCATTCTGAACCTAACGAAAATAATATATTTCATTGTGTTTATTTATTATTAAATAATTGAAAACTTGTCTAAAATATATTTAGTTGGATTAGGCTAAATTAAATCACTCTTGTTATAATAAGGTTAAGTAAGTTTTCTAAGGTTCGTTTGGTATCAAATTATTAAATTTTGCAATAATATAAATGAAAAAAATTTATCTTTCAACATATAAGAAAAATTTTTATAAAGGACGTAATTTTAAATAAGTTTTTACTAATTGACCAGTTTTTCCTATTTGGCACGACATATATATATGTACATACATACATGTTTGTATGTATGTATACATGTATATACATACATGCTTACATGTATATATGTTTACATATACATGTATGTGTGTATGTATGCATACAAACATACAACAGCAACAACAACGACACTAACAAAAGCAGCAGTGTGGCCAAGAACTCTTTAATGTCTGGTGATAATGTGCGAGTTTGACCTGACTAACACCGGGCTCGGTATTCTAACTCTTTCTTCCCTCCTTGTCAGTCCATCTATTTCCTTCCTTTCCTTCCTACCTTCATTCCATGCTTTCTTCTTCATTCCTTGCTTTCTTCTTCATTCCTTGCTTTCTTTTTCATTCCTTGCTTTCCACTCAATGTGTTTTTCTTTCTTTTTAGTGCTTTTCTTCGTTCCTTCCTGTCTTCCCCTTCTCCCCTTCCTTATATTCTTCTATACATCGTTTCTACCTTCCATCCCCTTCCTTTATTCTCTCCTTAGCTCCTCCTCTTCTCTCTTCTTCTACTTTCATCTGATTTTAACTCCTTACTTTCATCTCTCCCTACTTATCTTCCCACTTACTACTTACCTCCTCTCTCTCTCTCTCTCTCTCTCTGTCTCTCTCTCTCTCTCTCTCTCTCTCTCTCTCTCTCTCTCTCTCTCTCTCTCTCTCTCTCTCTCTCTCTCTCTCTCTCTCTCTCTCTCCTTTCCTTCCTCCTTCAAGACCGAAGGAGAAGGATGATCATCCACCAAGGCATTTCATCCAGAAAATGAGTTTCACGGAGCAATATTTCCCAGCCGACCAACCATTCTGCACTCGATCCGAGTGTAACTTCCCCAGCTGGCATCATCGGTCTTGCAAGAGCTGAGTGCAACAGCGAAACAGTGTTGCATGACTTTTAAAAGTGAAATAAGTGAGGCGACGGAAGAAATACCCGAAGAAATAGGAAACGTAGAGAAAGAGAGAGTTTCTCTTTAATCTGTAAATAATATTTTTTATCTCTGTAAGCGAAGTCTTGTTAGCGACGTCTTGTTAGCGACGTCTTCTTAACGACGGCTTGTAAGCGACGTCTTGTTAGTGACGTCTTGTTAACGACGGCTTCTTAACGACGTTTTATAAGCGACGTCTAAAATTCTCTCTTCAAAATTTCGTAAATTATAAAGTATAAACAACGGCGTTGTTATTGTATCCAGAGGCACATCAATCATTAATATCGTGTGATAACTTTAAGTTGAGAAGTCTACCAACAACGCCAGTAGAGGGAGCGATACAGCCAGCAACTTCAGTGCCTCAGTGAGCAGTTGTACCCACCCGTGACACTAGTCGTGGTTGATGGTAGTTGTACCCACCCGTGACACTAGTCGTGGTTGATGGTAGTTGTACCCACCCGTGACACTAGTCGTGGTTGATGGTAGTTGTACCCACCAGTGACACTAGTCGTGGTTGATGGTAGTTGTACCCACCCGTGACACTAGTCGTGGTTGATGGTAGTTGTACCCACCAGTGACACTAGTTGTGGTTGATGGTAGTTGTACCCACCAGTGACACTAGTTGTGGTTGATGGTAGTTGTACCCACCAGTGACACTAGTCGTGGTTGATGGTAGTTGTACCCACCAGTGACACTAGTCGTGGTTGATGGTAGTTGTACCCACCAGTGACACTAGTCGTGGTTGATGGTAGTTGTACCCACCCGTGACACTAGTCGTGGTTGATGGTAGTTGTACCCACCCGTGACACTAGTCGTGGTTGATGGTAGTTGTACCCACCAGTGACACTAGTCGTGGTTGATGGTAGTTGTACCCACCAGTGACACTAGTCGTGGTTGATGGTAGTTGTACCCACCCGTGACACTAGTCGTGGTTGATGGTAGTTGTACCCACCAGTGACACTAGTCGTGGTTGATGGTAGTTGTACCCACGCGTGACACTAGTCGTGGTTGATGGTAGTTTTACCCACCCGTGACACTAGTCGTGGTTGATGGTAGTTGTACCCACCAGTGACACTAGTCGTGGTTGATGGTAGTTGTACCCACCAGTGACACTAGTCGTGGTTGATGGTAGTTGTACCCACCCGTGACACTAGTCGTGGTTGATGGTAGTTGTACCCACCAGTGACACTAGTCGTGGTTGATGGTAGTTGTACCCACCCGTGACACTAGTCGTGGTTGATGGTAGTTGTACCCACCAGTGACACTAGTCGTGGTTGATGGTAGTTGTACCCACCAGTGACACTAGTCGTGGTTGATGGTAGTTGTACCCACCCGTGACACTAGTCGTGGTTGATGGTAGTTGTACCCACCAGTGACACTAGTCGTGGTTGATGGTAGTTGTACCCACCCGTGACACTAGTCGTGGTTGATGGTAGTTGTACCCACCAGTGACACTAGTCGTGGTTGATGGTAGTTGTACCCACCAGTGACACTAGTCGTGATTGATGGTAGTTGTACCCACCAGTGACATTAGTCGTGGTTGATGGTAGATGTACCCACCCGTGACACTAATCGTGGTTGATGGTAGTTGTACCCACCACTGACACTAGTCGTGGTTGATGGTAGTTGTACCCACCCGTGACACTAGTCGTAGTTGATGGTAGTTGTACCCACCAGTGACACTAGTCGTGGTTGATGGTAGTTGTACCCACCCGTGACACTAGTCGTGGTTGATGGTAGGTGTACCCACCCTTGACACTAGTGGTGGTTGATGGTAGTTGTACCCAGCAGTGACACTAGTCGTGGTTGATGGTAGTTGTACCTACCAGTGACACTAGTCGTGGTTGATAGTAGATGTACCCACCCGTGACACTAATCGTGGTTGATGGTAGTTGTACCCACCAGTGACAATAGTCGTAGTTGATGGTAGTTGTACCCACCAGTGACACTAGTCGTGGTTGATGGTAGTTGTACCCACCAGTGACACTAGTCGTGGTTGATGGTAGTTGTACCCACCAGTGACACTAGTCGTGGTTGATGGTAGTTGCACCCACCAGTGACACTAGTCGTGGTTGATGGTAGATGTACCTACCCGTGACACTAATCGTGGTTGATGGTAGTTGTACCCACCAGTGACACTAGTTGTGGGTGAGATGGTAGGTGTACCCGCCCATGACACTAGTCGTGGTTGATGGTAGTTGTACCCACCAGTGACACTAGTCGTGGTTGATGGTAATTGTACCCACCAGTGACACTAGTCGTTGTTGATGGTAGTTGTACCCACCAGTGACACTAGTAGTGGTTGATGGTAGTTGTACCCACCCGTGACACTAGTCGTGGTTGATGGTAGGTGTACCCACCCTTGACACTAGTCGTGGTTGATGGTAGTTGTGCCCACCCGTGACAATAGTCGTGGTTGATGGTAGTTGTACCCACCAGTGACACTAGTCGTGGTTGATGGTAGGTGTACCCACCCGTAACACCAGTCATGGTTGATGGTAGGTGTACCCACCCGTAACACCAGTCATGGTTGATGGTAGGTGTACCCACCCGTGACACTAGTCGTGGTTGATGGTAGGTGTACCCACCCGTAACACCAGTCATGGTTGATGGTAGGTGTACCCACCCGTGACACTAGTCGTGGTTGATGGTAGTTGTACCCACCCGTGACACTAGTCATGGTTGATGGTAGTTGTACCCACCCGTGACACTAGTCATGGTTGATGGTAGTTGTACCCACCCGTGACACTAGTCGTGGTTGATGGTAGGTGTACCCACCCTTGACACTAGTCGTGGTTGATGGTAGTTGTGCCCACCCGTGACAATAGTCGTGGGTGATGGTAGTTGTACCCACCAGTGACACTAGTCATGGTTGATGGTAGTTGTACCCACCCGTGACACTAGTCGTGGTTGATGGTAGTTGTGCCCACCCGTGACAATAGTCGTGGGTGATGGTAGGTGTACCCACCCGTGACACTAGTCATGGTTGATGGTAGTTGTACCCACCAGTGACACTAGTCGTTGTTGATGGTAGTTGTACCCACCAGTGACACTAGTCGTTGTTGATGGTAGTTGTACCCACCAGTGACACTAGTCGTGGTTGATGGTAGTTGTACCCACCAGTGACACTAGTCGTGGTTGATGGTAGTTGTACCCACCAGTGACACTAGTCGTTGTTGATGGTAGTTGTACCCACCAGTGACACTAGTCGTTGTTGATGGTAGTTGTACCCACCAGTGACACTAGTCGTTGTTGATGGTAGTTGTACCCACCAGTGACACTAGTCGTGGTTGATGGTAGTTGTACCCACCAGTGACACTAGTCGTGGTTGATGGTAGTTGTACCCACCAGTGACACTAGTCGTTGTTGATGGTAGTTGTACCCACCAGTGACACTAGTCGTGGTTGATGGTAGTTGTACCCACCAGTGACACTAGTCGTGGTTGATGGTAGTTGTACCCACCAGTGACACTAGTCGTTGTTGATGGTAGTTGTACCCACCAGTGACACTAGTCGTTGTTGATGGTAGTTGTACCCACCAGTGACACTAGTCGTGGTTGATGGTAGTTGTACCCACCAGTGACACTAGTCGTGGTTGAGGGTTGACTGAGGTTGTGTGGTGTACCTTCCTACTGTACATAAGGCCAAACCAAGAGTTAAAAGAGATCAAATAAGAGACCGATCCATACCAAAACCGCAACTACCAATCACAGCCTATTATGCCCAACCAGGATGATAGTTGGGCCTAACAGGCTCAACCTGGATGATAGTTGGACCTAACAGGCTCAACCTGGATGATGGTTGGACCTAACAGGCTCAACCTGGATGATAGTTGGACCTAACAGGCTCAACCTGGATGATAGTTGGACCTAACAGGCTCAACCTGGATGATAGTTGGACCTAACAGGCTCAACCTGGATGATAGTTGGACCTAACAGGCTCAACCTGGATGATAGTTGGGCCTAACAGGCTCAACCTGGATGATAGTTGGACCTAACAGGCTCAACCTGGATGATAGTTGGACCTAACAGGCTCAACCTGGATGATAGTTGGACCTAACAGGCTCAACCTGGATGATAGTTGGACCTAACAGGCTCAACCTGGATGATAGTTGGACCTAACAGGCTCAACCTGGATGATAGTTGGACCTAACAGGCTCAACCTGGATGATAGTTGGACCTAACAGGCTCAACCTGGATGATAGTTGGACCTAACAGGCTCAACCTGGATGATAGTTGGACCTAACAGGCTCAACCTGGATGATAGTTGGACCTAACAGGCTCAACCTGGATGATAGTTGGGCCTAACAGGCTCAACCTGGATGATAGTTGGACCTAACAGGCTCAACCAGGATGATAGTTGGACCTAACAGGCTCAACCTGGATGATAGTTGGACCTAACAGGCTCAACCTGGATGATAGTTGGACCTAATAGGCTCAACCTGGATGATAGTTGGACCTAACAGGCTCAACCTGGATGATAGTTGGACCTAACAGGCTCAACCTGGATGATAGTTGGACCTAACAGGCTCAACCTGGATGATAGTTGGACCTAACAGGCTCAACCTGGATGATAGTTGGGCCTAACAGGCTCAACCTGGATGATAGTTGGGCCTAACAGGCTCAACCTGGATGATAGTTGGATCTAACAGGCTCAACCTGGATGATAGTTGGACCTAACAGGCTCAACCTGGATGATAGTTGGACCTAACAGGCTCAACCTGGATGATAGTTGGGCCTAACAGGCTCAACCTGGATGATAGTTGGATCTAACAGGCTCAACCTGGATGATAGTTGGACCTAACAGGCTCAACCTGGATGATAGTTGGACCTAACAGGCTCAACCTGGATGATAGTTGGACCTAACAGGCTCAACCTGGATGATAGTTGGGCCTAACTGGCTCAACCTGGATGATAGTTGGGCCTAACAGGCTCAACCTGGATGATAGTTGGATCTAACAGGCTCAACCTGGATGATAGTTGGACCTAACAGGCTCAACCAGGATGATAGTTGGACCTAACAGGCTCAACCTGGATGATAGTTGGACCTAACAGGCTCAACCTGGATGATAGTTGGGCCTAACAGGCTCAACCTGGATGATAGTTGGGCCTAACAGGCTCAACCTGGATGATAGTTGGATCTAACAGGCTCAACCTGGATGATAGTTGGATCTAACAGGCTCAACCTGGATGATAGTTGGGCCTAACAGGCTCAACCTGGATGATAGTTGGATCTAACAGGCTCAACCTGGATGATAGTTGGGCCTAACAGGCTCAACCTGGATGATAGTTGGGCCTAACAGGCTCAACCTGGATGGTAGTTGGATCTAACAGGCTCAACCTGGATGATAGTTGGGCCTAACAGGCTCAACCTGGATGATAGTTGGGCCTAACAGGCTCAACCTGGATGATAGTTGGACCTAACAGGCTCAACCAGGATAAAAACCAATAGGGTTAGGCTATGTAGAAGCTAATTAACTAAGCTAATAAACTTGGTAATGTTGAATTCTGAGTATTAACATGGGAATGCCTCATCTGATCGGCTTCAAACTTCCAACAGTGGTGGGCTTTGGCCACAAGAAGACTTACACTGAATTTGAGGTGTCTGATGTTCAATTTGATAATTATATTGAAGAGATTTGTTTCAATTTGAAAATTTGAAGAAAGTTTTTTCTGATTATCTGTAAAGTATAAATGTTAAAACAGTTTACCAGGATAATGTTGTGTTGTGATGTTAGTTTCTGAAGCTGCCATTTAACATTTTCTTTAATATTTCACATTTATGCATTAAAAAAAAACGCTAATTGCATTCATTAATTATTACCTATGTACTTTTACCGATGTAAAAATCGAAGGCGTCAGGAAACGAAATTTTTAATTTAGATATAAAATGACTTAGAATGTTTCTGAATGAGAGTATTTACAACCATAATGCTGCCTCCATCTATAACAAAAAATAACTCTCAAAGTATCGACCATTTCTTTTTTTAAATTTGTTATATCATTTTGTAAATAAAAGGCAACAGCCCCTTTAAGCTGCCAATAAATCGTAGCCATTTAACTCAGTCATTTACATATGATATTTAATCCCTATATTTAAACTCAGCCATTTAACTATGATCTTCAAAGAATTTTAACAAATACATTTAACCCCGAGATTAATTCCCCAAATATTTAACCCCACCATTAAAGTACGATATTTTACCCCTTTATTTAAAGTAATTTATTTTCCTATGTTCTCTAAGTTACAACATTTAACCCCGTTATTAAAACCTAATAAGGAGAATCTTATATTATTGTCATTTTAACATATGTAACTAAACTGTCGTTTAACCTGTCTTTAAACTGTCGTTTAAACTCTTGCTGACTGTGTTCATGTGTTTTTTTCTGCTATTATAGTTGACTGAGTGTTATGTGATATTATTGTGAGTTACGATGTGCTTTTATGTGGTGTTATTATTTGTTATTGTGTTATTGTATGTATTGTGTAGTGTTATTGTGTGTTATGTGGTGTTATTTCACATACAGAAAAGAGAGAGAGAGAGAGATAGAGAGAGAGAGAGAGAGAGAGGCCTCTCAATAGTTGCAAGTTACATCCTTCTGTGTGCAAGAGTCGTCTCACCCGTGGTCGCTGGATCTACTTTCTCTGTCCTCCAGTCATTCCTGCCCACCAGGGAACTTTCCATAAGACTGTTACAGGAAAAATATAGACCGTTTTGAAATTATTTTATATTATTATTCCATATTAATGGGTATGACACTACCACAACTACCATCACAGCAGCAGCAGAAACAGCAGCAGCAGCAGCAGCAGCACAACCACCAGCACTCCCACAGCAGCAGTACCATAACAACACCACCACTATAACAGCAGCACCATCACCACAATAGGACCACCACTACAGCAACACCAGCACAATAGCAGCAATATAATTACAACAGCACCACCACCACAGCAGCACCACCACCACAACAGCAATACCACCCACTATAACAGCACCAACACTACAACAGTACCATCACCACATCAGCACCACCAATACATCACCACCGCCACAGCAGTAGCACCACCACAGCAACACCACCACCACCACCACAGCGGCAGCAGCAGCAGCAGCAGCAGCAGCAGCAGCAGCAGCAGCAGCAGGAAGAGCAGCAGACCGGGGCACTGTGAGGACTCAGTATTGACTTCCTCACTGGTGGCCACTGCTGTAAAAACGTGCAGACAAGGTTACACATGCTTGTGTAAGTATGCGTTGAACACACACACACACACGCACACACACACACACACACACACACACACACACACTCAATTTCTCTTCTCAGACTCCATACTCATTTTCAAAACAAGATCTAACATACGTGTTTCATCTCAACTGCTTACATGTCTGCCTGTCTGCTTGCCTTTTTCACATGTAAATTAATAAAATTAGCTGTTAGTTTTCCTACAGTCGCTCGTGGCAACTAACTCTCTGGAGAGGTAAACAACTTTAATAAGAATAATTGTGATTATTTTAATTACAATGACAGAGGAGTGTGTGTGTGTGTGTGTGTGTGTGTGTGTGTGTGTGTGTGTGTGTGTGTGTGTGTGTGTGTGCCATCCAAGTTTTATAGGTAAAATAATACTCTTTTCAAAGATCATTACCATTACCAAATCATTTTATAAGCTCATTTACACAAATAACCCGCACATAAAAGAGAGAAGCTTACGACGACTTGGACTTTGTCAATGGTCCAAGTCGGACCGAAACGTCGTCGTAAGCTTCTCTCTTTTATGTGCGGGTTATTTGTGTATCGTTCCAGTCACGGTATTGTGCCTTTTTGTTATTTATAAGCTCATTTTTCTATCAACAATCTTTGCTTCAGCTTAGACACCTGTTCACGTGTTTTAAGAAATGATTTGTGTCTGCTTGCTGTGGAAAACAATAATCAATAAAAATTGTGTCAAAGTGAACATTGATGTGGCTTACTGATGTAGCACCTGTCTTTCAAGGTAATCACTGATGTGGCATACTGATGTAACACCTGTCTTTCAAAGTGATCATTGATGTGGCTTACTAATGTAGCACCTGTCTTTCAAGGTAATCACTGATGTGGCATACTGATGTAACACCTGTCTTTCAAAGTGATCATTGATGTAGCTTACTAATGTAGCACCTGTCTTTCAAGGTAATCACTGATGTGGCATACTGATGTAACACCTGTCTTCCAAAGTGATCATTTATGTGGCTTGCTAATGTAGCACCTGTCTTTCAAGGTAATCACTGATGTGACATACTGATGTAACATCTGTCTTCCAAAGTGATCATTGATGTGGCTTACTGATGTAGCACCTGTCTTTCAAGGTAATCACTGATGTGGCATACTGATGTAACACCTGTCTTACAATTTTTACGGTTGGATTAGTTTCAAATTCTCTCTAATCCTCTAAGTGAAATTTGATTTTGTTTTTTTAAGGTAGCCCGATATGATAAAAATTTCAGCTAATCTAAGGTTTAAACAGGTGTTATTTGCAGTTAGAAATTTACTCCAACATAAATTAAAGTGACTGGGAACTATCCTGGACGTGGGCAGATATGTTCGTCAGGAAACTTTGGGTATGACCTACTTCTACTGGGAAATCCCGCCTACCAGTGACTATGCCCTCGTCTGCTACCCGTCCCTTTCCACCTGACGTTAGTATATAAGCGTCAGCCTCCTTGTCTGTACTCCAGAATCTTCACGACTACGGTGCTCTTCACACCAAGTCCAAGGCTGAGGGACTGATTACTTCATCTTTTGTATATAGTTCTACTGTCTTCAAATTATGTCCTAGAATTTGTATTGATAAAGCCATTGGATGGCGAAACGTCTACAATAAAGATACTCAGATGTTGCACATGTGTCTTAATTTTCATCAGGACAAGTGTTCCCTGGCGCGGGTCTTAGTCATATGATGACCCACAGCTGGAGCTTTTGGTCATCTGACCGAGGCCTTCAGCTGGCTTACCCCTCCACCATTTTAAAAGTTATGGTTATGATTATAACCATTTCCTTGTCTAGGTAGATGGGGATCCTGGACGTAAGATGCTTCAGTCAGACACATATATTTTGATCGTGATTAAACAGGAATATAGATTTCACACAATTTTACACATAAAATATTCAGATGTGCACCAAGACTCCCGAGTGTCACTCAGCAGCA